>NC_047065.1:16119145-16419145 GCF_902459465.1 Asterias rubens | reverse complement strand
GCACTCATTATTAACATCACAAAATTGTGAGAAAGTTTATAGTTTCAGGGAGAATTACATACAGCAACGCTGTAGAATATCCAACCCTACGAAGACTTAACACTGGTCGTAATCAAGATGTTCCAAAGGACGCGGATGATGCGCGCGTCCGTTCATTATTATTATTATTATTATTATTATTATTATTATTATTATTATTATTATTATTATTATTATTATTATTATTATTATTATTATTATTATTATTATTATTATTATTATTATTATTATTATTATTACAAAAATGGTTCCTTAGCATGCACTGCAAGTGGTTGCCTACAAGTTGCCTGTAAAGCATTGCCTTGTGTCACTGACAAGAGCCTAACCATTATTTTTCAAAGTAATAGCTCGAATAAATTAATAGATTAATTATTTTATATAAACAAAACTTACAACTAGTGTACAACAACCATGTTATTGCTCTCGTATGATGTCAACAACTTCTCATTACCTTCATGTACCACCTTAACTAAACAATGATTAGTGTAAGAAACATTTTAATTCTAGAAATTAAGGGACATTCTATTCCATTTTAAAAATGCAGGGAAAAGGTGAAAACTACTTCTGAGACTTATTTTAAGATGTTTTCAATTTCAGTTTGGGTTCAAAGCTCTCTATTTTACGAATGACTATTTTTTTTTAATTGCAGTCTAACACAGGACCTGTCGCACCGGACTCGGGTTCAGGAAGGTTGGTTCATAACTCGTTTGGTTACTTTTCATTTTTCATCATTCTGGTTTCTTTTTCTGCACACTATTAACCCTCCTACTATGTGACCATCCAATACCATTTTCACTGTTGTTTTGATTGGTACTACAGCCCTGCTGTGTATCAAAGGCCTGAAAGCTTCAATATTGAAAAAAAAGGACAAGGGGCACCAAGGTATTTTCACCCTTTGAGAAAATTATAAATTTCTACTGTCACAAGCATTTCAAGGGCACCAGGGGGCATGATGGCAAATCACCTTTGTTGCCTCCGTGGAGTACATGCATCAGGCCAGGGGTCGATTTCACAAAGAGTTAGGAAAATGAGAACTAGTCCTTGGAGATCGTAAAAACGTATGGCTAGTCCTAAGTTAGGACTCGAGATTTTGCTTAAACTATGTCACTAACATGTGTTTGCTTATTATATCCACATCCCATGTAAATGTGAGACGGTAATTGTTCTCTCTTGCCGGTCGCTGCCTTGGTTATTATTATACTTCATCTTGCATCGCAGATTTTCAATGATCGTCATCCAGAATCTCTGTTTTTCGTATCCCCCCAACCCCACCCACCCCCAGATCAAATTCTAAAAGAAATTGAGATATAACCATATAATGCCCCAGATTGCAGAGTAGGGTTTTAAAACCCAAGATTTATGTTAATATCGGCCTTCATACTCGCAAGTTTTTGAGCTTGCATGCTTTTGCGCATTGCGTTCAGAGTTCAGTTTTTTTTTTTAACAGCCTATCACATCCCTGACAGCATACACAGATTTAGCTGCTGATGCTGCATACTCCCAAGGAGTTGAGGGTGTATCAGGAATGGAACACATAGTATTACATGTAGTGAAATGCACTTTGATACAAAGTGTTGTTACTGTATCATACAAAACCATATTGGATTATGTTCAGGTTGTATCATAAGTAATTTTAAGTTGGGGAGGTAGTGCATTCTGCTCTAGCAGCCAGGCTACTACACAAAGTCATTAAAGTTGTTGTTGATGGAAAAGGGATAATTTAAGGTAAAAATATAGATATAACATCCTCCAAAAAAGCAATATTAGCAGGACTTTACTTCCATGTTTTTGTTGTTGTTATTTTCCTTTTGAAGTATAAATACATGCGGGCTAGTGAAAAAACCTGCGGGCGATCGAGAATTTTGGTTGACTCGCTCGCCGGGCAATTGAAAAACAAAAGTTAAGGGAAACCGCTGACTAGTGGATGAAACCCATGCCGACATCCTTACAGACTGTGAAGGGGGTGACTGTGTTTCAGCCCCAGGAGTAGGCGTCAACGTGCTCTTGGTGACAGTAGATTTGGTATTGATCTACCCAAATGGGTCGATAGCCCAAATCAGTTAAGTGTAGCCCTCGCATGTCTGTTTGCTTGAAGTATATTTTTAATCTACATAGCTTTGTCATATGTTTCTTGCAAAGCTTATTAAACTTCCACGTGTGGTTTGATGACACAGTTATCTACCATTTTGTTGCAGTTGGTAAATTGAAATGTTTAACAGAAATAGGGGGAATTACGTGACATGACATGGACAATATCATTGTGAAATAGCTGTCTTCTGGGTACCAGCTGTCATGCCATAGTAAATGCGTATACAGACAGCGTTCTGAACAATGCCACGGAGATGTGTTTACACAGCATATGAATGGGACAAGGGAAAGTCAAAATTTAATCGAGTCTAACAATAAATGGGGCAAAAGTTTCACAACTCCTCGGCTCGTCGAAAGACGAAGATGAGTTTACTGTTGGGATTTTCAACATTTTGTCAACACCATTACATCAAACAGGCATGTTTTGCACCATCTTCTTTCAAAACTGTCCTCAAAACCCACCTCTTTGCAGTTAAACAATGACCTCATCTCTCTACAAACTGTTTCTGTTCCTTTCTTTTGAACTGTTTATTTTGTATCTTGAGCGAGCGCCATGAGCGCCTTTTTGTGGCGGATACCGGCGCTATATAAGACTCCATTATTATTATTATTATTATTATTATTTTTCTCATTTAAGAACAAAAGTGTTTTCATGTAGAATACTTTAAAAACAATCTTTTTCTTAGAAAAGAGTCACTGGTTTTTGTTCTTCTACTATAACAATATTATAATCCGCCCAAGCGTATAAACTGCAGCAGTATTTCAAAGGGCAAAAATGTATGTATTGGCCATGGCCTATCTGGGGAAGATTTATGGCACTTCAATGTTTATTTCTATATTGTCTCTCCACCCAGGGGTAAATGGGTACCTGTGAGGGCAGAGACACTTTATGTTAATGATTAGCTTTGAACTCAGCTGTATACTCCCCAGGGAGTTGGGATGGTTTAAGGCCTAGTGACCAGGGGTAATAATGCTGGAAGCGCTTTGAGATGGCCTTCGGGCTGTGATTGACTTTTATTATTATTTTTATTTAGCCCAGTGGATTGTCTTCATTTTTCTGAGAGACAGGCCCTTTTTATTGTATCTAGTCTTGTGTTCATGTCTTTGCATTTCCATCTCCTTTCCAGTGGTGAAAACAGTCAGACAAATCAGGCCGAATCAAAATGGTACTTAGTCGTAAATTTCCCCTCTTTTTTTTTTACTTCTCGAAGCATGTCGCCCACAGTGTTGCGATTCAGAACAGTGTTGTAGCCGCGGTGGTGGGTGGGCCTGCCCAGAACTAAACGATTTTGCCCATCACTCTGAGCAAAATGCAATGTGCTGCCTAGCTTTGCTCAAGGCAGTCGAATTATCACTCCCCCCAAAAAACGCCGCTCTGTACAAAACCTACCTGTATACACTGTGTGCAACACACATCGCAAGACACAACGCCCCATACACATCCGCATGCGTCGGCCGCCACATGCGGTTAGTGGTATGAGTGCGGATGACTTGTGCACAGTAGTCGAACGATGTGACAGTATGTATATGGGTGGGTCTTGCGGTGTGATTACACGCACCATGCACAGTGTATACGGGTGGGTTTACAACGGCGTTTTTTTCGTAGTGAATAACGCGACTGCCTTAAGCAAGGCTATGTGCTGCTAGGCACAGATTTCCCCTAGATTTCCCTTTGGCAATGATGGCCCCCCACATCTAAACATAAATAATTTTTTTTAACCATTTGCCCTTAAGAGACTAAGTTGGATTTAGAGCCCACCACTGAAATTGGTATAGCTACAACACTGATTCAGAATCATTATTAATCAAAAAACCTGCACTGAGACCATCTGCTTTTTTAACAATCAGAGCTCACACCGATTGCCTCAGCCCTTGCTCGGGCACTGCTAATAATCATTCCAGTCCTGTGACATGACTCCACTGGCTGTTCAATTTGCGCTCTCTTACTGTATTTTAATCGTTCTGCTTCAGACTTGACCTTGAGTAGACACAGTTCAACTAATCAAATAGAAAAAAAAAACATGTTTTGCAACCCCACCCACTTTCTTTTCAGGGGCCGCCTCCTTTTTTTTGCGAAAAAACGAAGAAGATATACTTTAACAATCCCAGACAAAAACAATTAATTTTTAAAAATATTCCAGCCAGTCGTTTTTGCAAAGTGTGTCGGCCAGCTATTTAAAAAAAAAAGGCTCTCCCCCTTACTTTTTTCAAAAAGGCAGGACAGTAAACATTTATTTTGTTTTTTCTTGCCTTATCATCACATTTTTTTCATTAAATGTGCTTATATGGGTATATTTCCTGTATATCTTCTTTTTTTATTACCCGAGAGAGTGCTTGAAAAATGTTCATTTTTACAGGATAATCTTATACATAAACTAACTTAGGTAAAATGTTCAATTCAAGAGGTCGTTGCAGTTACATGTAAGTCCATGCAGGAAGAAAAGTTTATAATAGAGATACAAAATCTGAGAAATGTATCAGACAGAAACATTTTACAGATTCAAGTTTTTGGCGTTAAAAACTGATACAGTTTCCATAACCACATTACTTAAAAGAAAATGATTCTCCAAATGTATACTTTCCGTCTAAAGATAGCTGGCATAGAATCAAAAACAAACCTGCCGTCGGTTTCACCAAACTCTTCCTTACTTAGGATTAATCTGTAGCATGTAAACCTTAGGATAAATCCTATGTTCGAGATAGGATTAATCTTAGTGTTTTGTGAAAAAATCGGCTGCAGGTCTTTTCAGTGCCAACAATCCTGCGACAGAGTTCTATTACCGGGTTGTTCCTGCAATTTTACTTTTGTTTGTAATGTATTCTAATTGTCCACACCATGCAAAGCTAAATTATGTTTTGTCTTAAAGGATTCGGGAACTTTTTGTAACACAAAACACAATGTCCATGGATTCATATTAAAGTTACACGGTTTGAAGATAATGATAGTAGAAAGCTTTACATTATCTTAAAATATTACTAGCTGAGGTGTTGTTCAGGTAGCTTTTGAGAAATGAGTAAAACAATGTCACAAAAATACGTTTTGCATGCAGACTAAAATTATTTTTGTGACTTGTTTTACTAATTTCTCAAAAACTGCAGCACCTAAGCAAGTCATATTTTAAGGGAAGCTTTCTAACATCATTATTTTCAAACTGTGTGAGTTAAATGTAAATCTGTGGACGTTGTGTTTTGCGTCCTACAAAAAGTACCCAGACCCTTAAAGACACTGGACACTATTGGTAATTGTCAAAGACTAGTCTTCACAGTTGGTGTATCTCAACATATGCATAAAATAACAAACCTGAGAAAATTTGAGCTCAATCGGTCGTCGAAGTTGCGAGGTAATAATGAAAGAAAAAAAAACACCCTTGTCACACGAAATTGTGAGCTTTCAGATGCTTGATTTCAAGACCTCAAATTCTAAATCTGAGGTCTCAAAATCAATTGTTGGAAAATTACTTCTTTCTCGAAAAATACGTAACTTCAATGTTTGATACTATCAACCTCTCCTCATTACTCGTAATAAAGAAAGGTTTTATGATAATAATTATTTTGAGTAGTTACCAATAGTGTCCAATGCCTTTAAAGACAACAAGGTGAACTAAATATGTCAAATTGTATTTGCAAGTAATTAGAAAGATATAATGACAACAGTTAATGATATCGCAAGGGCTTTGCCAAGGGCATACTTATTTTGATTAATAGTTGGGGCGGGGGTATGTATAGAAAGACATTGACATCCATTTGCAAATCCCCAAATTCTACTCGGTCAATGTATGATCTAGAAAGACGGGCTTTGTTTTAACTTTATGCACAATTACCAGCAGTTGTGTGTTTTCCAAGCAGTTGACTAATGCTGGTACATGCAAATAAGTTAACACAAACATTGCTGGTTGCTCTTGGCATAAAGTTTATGTTTACGACACGTACATGTAGATTCACAATCATTGCATTGTTTATTCAGAAAAGTTCGTCTCAGTTTTGTGATTTTATTTTTATTTTTTTCAACTGCTTATTGCAAACAGGCACATGTGGCAGTTTTACTTAAAGCCATTGGACACTTTCGGTAAACAGTAATGTCCAAGGCCCCACACTTCGTGTATCACAACTTATATATAAAATAACAAACCTGTGAAAATTTAGGCTCAATCGGTCATCGGAGTCGGGAGAAAATAATGGGAAAACCCACCCTTGTTTCTGCACATTTCGCAGTGTTATGACATGTGTTTACTAAAATCCAGAATTCTCAATGTCGAGAATTGATGATTGTTTTAATGTTTTCTCAAAAAGTAAAGCATTTCATGGAATAATATTTCAAGAGAAGTCTTTACCATTACCTTCTGTAAACACTGTAAGTTATTTGTAAATCTGTGAACTTTAATTTTTTTTTCCTGTTCCGAAAGTTTATAATGGCTTTAAGGCAATGCTTTAATAACAGTCATTAAATAAACTGGACACTATTGGGAATTGTCAAAGACCAGTATTCTCACTTGGTGTATCCCAATATATGCACAAAATAACAAGTCTTCAAAAGTTTTGGACTCAATTGGTCGTCGAAGTTGCTTGCAAGAGAATAATGAATGAACAAACACCCTTGTTACACAAATTTGTGTGCATAATAAAAGGCTTCAGCTGAAGTCTTTTTATTATTTGAGTGAGAAATGACCTCTTTCTCAAAAACTATGTTACTTCAGAGGGAGCCGTTTCTCACAATGTTTTATACTATCAACAGCTCTCCATTGCTCGTAACAAGTAAGGTTTTTATGCTAACAATTATTTTGAGTAATTACCAGCAGTGTCCAGTGCCTTTAAACCAAAATCCAACATCATGCCTCATATTATACCTCTAATTCATTTTAATTTACATCACTTTGTTTTTGATGTCACTCTTTGTTAACTGAATATTTTTTAGTCTTCAGACTTTGTTTGATATTTTTTAAAGTAAAATAAAAATGAACGAATTAATAAATGAATGAATCAGTAGTGAATGAACTTATAAAAATCTGATAAAAATCTGATAAAAAACACACACACACACAGGTGGTCAAGCAAGGGGATTTTTGTTGTTGGAATTAGTTATGAAAGCCAATTGTCTGACAAGGATATCCTTTTTGGGTAGTGTCTGAAAGCCAGTTTGCCAACTTGCTGTTTTGTACACGACTAAGAGTGTGTACGGCAGTCGTGTTTGTGCGTCTGCTTAACGCACATCTCTTTGGCGATTGTAATCAGCATATTTCATGTGAAGGGTTCATTCATTTGTATGTAGTGCCTCTCATTCTGTCTGAGGCTTAAAAAAATCTAACGATGAACTAAACAATTTTTTTTAATTCGAAAGACTGGGGTGCTCCTCAAGGAATTTTGTGTACAAAGTCTATGGGAGGTTCTTAAAGGAACACGTTGCCTTGGATCGGTCGAGTTGGTCTTTGAAAATCGTTCTGTAAACGTTTGTTGTAAAATGTATATGGTTAGAAAGATATTGTAAAAGTAGAATACAATGATCTACACAAATGTGCCTCGAAATTGCGTGGTTTTCTTTTTACCCGTCGACTAACACGGTCGGCCATTTATGGGAGTCAAACTTTTGACTTCCATAAATGGCCGACCGTGATAGTTTGCGACGTAAAAGGAAAACCGTGCAGTTTCGAGTGATACTTGTGTGGATCATTATATTCTACTTTTAAAACATCTTTCTAACCATATGTATTTCATAACAAACGGTTTCAAACGCTTTTAATAGACCAACTCGTCCGATCCAAGGCAACGTGTTCCTTTAACTACAGGGGAAAAGGAAAGAACAAAAGATGTCTCCACAGGGATGCACACAATATTTGTGTTTTGCTTTTGTTTTCTTCTTTTTGTTCAAACACACTTTTCATCATATTCTGATGTTTGTAGCTTTTCACTTTTTTTATTTTTTGTATATATTTTTTTCTCAGTAGCTGCACTCTCTCTTAATGTCATATCAAGTCTGATGCCCCGTGTCAATGTGAGTCACCATCTCGATTCATTTATTCAAATTTCACTTGGATCTTTCAAAGTGGTTTTTGTTTTTTTCCTTTTGTTAGAAAATGTAGATAACGTACCTGTGAATAAGTCCAGAGCTTTTCATTTTTTAGACAAACATGTACGTAGATAATGTGCATGTTTACATGTAAGTCAATAGTTTTTCCTTTTGTTATACATACATGTATATAATGTGCAAGTATAACTCAAGAGTTTTTCCTTTTGTTAGAAATGCATGTTCATGCCTGTATAGGTCAGGAGTTAACCTTGTCTTAGACTTAGATAATGTCTTTGTCTTAGAAATAGACAATGTGCTGGTATAAAGTCTTGTCATAGACTTAGATAATGTCTTTGTCTTAGAAATAGATAATGTGCTGGTATAAAGTCAGGTTCATGCGAATGCAATTTTTAAAATAAATGATGGCACCGAGCTGTTTTTGCAGCGAATGTTTCTCAAGACTTCAGTTCATGTCAACTGATACAAAATGTTCATTGCAAATTTGTGCCGTCAAAATTCGTTTTGCATTCGCATTCATAATCATAGGATAGTTTTGTATGTCAAGTCATGTTTAGAAGTAAAGTTTTGATGTTGGTGATTTTTTCGTTTAACCTTGTAAGATTTTTGTGTTTGTTTTACACTCTGTGTTCTACTGTTTTACCTTTGTTACTGTTTGTGCACAGCTGTGTGCACGGGGCCCTCATAGCAGTTGAAAGGCTACCCTGTCTAAATAAATACTTAATTTAGTATTTACTTTTATGTAACATTTTGTTTGTTTGATGTTATGCTAGATTTAGTGTTTCAAAGATCATGTCTTGTATGTACATGTACATGTAGATGATGCAGTCATGTGTATTTATTTGTTTTGTTTTTTAGTTCAAGGTTGTTTTGTTTTGTTTTAAGTTGTCAGTTCATATATCTTACATGTCGTCTTATATGTTCTTTTAAATTTGTGCAATTTATTTCTTTCTGAGTAGTTCGACTGTTCGTTTTCTTGAAAGACACTGGACACTGTTGGTATTGTCAAAAACCAGTCTTCTCACTTGGTGTATCTCAACATATGCATACAATAACAAACCTGTGAAAATTTGTGCTTTCAGATGCTTGATTTCGAGACCTCAAAATCTAATTCTGAGGTCTCTAAATCAAATTTGTGGAACATTACTTCGTTCTCAAAAACTACGTTACTTCAGAGGGAGCCGTTTCTCACAATGTTTTACACTATCAACAGCTCCCCATTACTTAAAACCAAGTACGGTTTTATGCTAAAAATTATTTGGAGTAATTACCAATAGTGCCCACTGCCTTTAATTTACTTGCATTACTTTGTCACTGTTTATTTGTGACTGGTGGCTTGAGGTTCAGGTTCGTGTTGCAGGTTGATGATTATTGTTAGGTTTCCCTGAAGCGAAATGTAAGACTCTACTATAATTTGAATAGTCCTACTGTAAGTGTGCAAGTCAAATCAATTTAAGTCACTGCATGAGTCACAACTTTTATACACAAACTGGAAAAACAGCAGCACGCCCAAAGTGATCACTTGTAGTGTGTTAAGCTCTCGATTTGTTAAGGGTAAACAAACAAACTGTATTCTCTTTTAACCCTGATGCAACGACAAATTGTCTGTAGTATTTGAGAAATGAGTACCTGTAGTGGTAAAACCTACATACATGATTATCTCTGATTATCTCTGATAATTTATTAAGGGTGACATTGTTTTACTCATTTCTCAAAAACTACAGCACCTTAGCCAGTAATATTTTAAGGGAAGCTTTCTACCATCAATATCTTCGAGCCGTATAAAGTTTAATATAAATCTGTGAACATTGTGTTTTGTCTCTTACAAAAAGTACCCGAACCCTTTTTAGTCGATGTACAGTATTAGTTTAACATAGTGAAACTCTACATGGTTGACAATAGCATGGTGTGACTAGGGTTTTGAGTGGCACAGAGAGTCACTTTTGCTGGTACCCATATTTTTTCCACCCCTAATAAATATTTTTTTTTCAGCCATGCTGCTGCACCCATTGTGGCCGCAGACCATCATTGTCTGACGTAATTGTATCCAGAAAAGGATCAAGGATCACAGAATGTAATAATATGTTGGGACAGAAGCAAATGCGAGGTATCGTCAAATAAAAATGAAGGGTAATCCAGTCAAAGAAAAGCATGGGATTTAAAAATATTTCAAACCTCATGTTTTCAACTGTCAAGTGTCTGTAATTGTAGTTGACATTACCGCTACTATGGGCAGCACGCTGATCCATACCTCTCGTCACTATTGTCTGATGGGATGTACTAAAAAACAGCACTGATCGGCTCCCAAGTGACTACTTTAATTTTTACCCTTTTTAAAAACTTTTGACGATTGCATGGTGCTTGTAGGATGCTTAGAATAGTTTGCACGTTTCAAACGAATCGTCTTTTTACACGGTCACCCTTGGACTTATCACAGTATCAAAGAAGAATAGGAGGGGACCAGTTGCATCTCTGTGGGTAACCATACATAAGCCGGCACGTGTAGAGTTGATTGGCAACAGGGCTTATTAAAACATGCTAGATTAATGAACCAATAACCTGGGGTTGAGCAAGCAAGGCATGCTTGGAAAAAAGGGCGCAGAGTGATCGATCACCCGCGAGGTTTGGTAGTAAAGGACTAAACTAAACATTCTCAATTCTTCTGTGTGTAGGGCTTAGTTTATGGAATGTGGAAGTGTCATGGCCGAGCACTTAAGAGCACTGAATTCAAACTCTGGTGTTTCTGATCAGCAGAGTGTGGGTTCGAATCGCAAGCCATGACACTTGTGTCCTTAAGCAAGACACTTTACCATTGCTTCGTCCTTCAGATGGGACTAATAGCCGTTGGTCCAGTGTGTTGTAGAAGAACCCAGTGTACTTAACAAAATGAGCAGGGGTTATCCCCGGTGTTCCTGGCTGTGGCTGCTGTATGCTTTTGTTTTCAAAAAATTAAAACTTGTACTGCAATACTCAAACTTATATTTTCTTTATTTTTTATATAAAATGAGTAGGGTAGATGGCCTTAGCTTTTGATCCAAACCGGACCTTCTTCAGAGGCATAAATAAGTACAAACAAATACATATAAATCCATTTATAAAAAAAGAAGGGAAAGGGTTTAAGGGAAGGATCCAGAAAAAAAAGGGAAAATGATGGCCAATCAAAGTTTCTGTTTGAAAAATATTTTTTATATATATATTTGTTGTATATTTTTGTAATATATATTTACATGTACATGTATGCGATTTGTTGGCGAGGTCTTGGAGGGCACACTGCTTTGATGACATTTCTTTTTCACTTTTGCCTTACCCTGGACGAAACAAATGAACCAAAACTAAAACTTTGTTTGAATTTTTTCGTTACAGTAATTTAGCCCAGTGGATCATTCCAACCATCGTCGCCCTCGGTGTTGCGCTTCTTTACCGCTTCTACATTGCTGGAAACTGATGAAGGGTCGGGGACCATCCCGGAGGACTAAATATATCTATTTGTAATTCAACAACAGCTCCAGACTAAACTCAAAATCAAAAATACATTATTTACCGGATGCATACGATCATTTTTATCTCGGCTGAATTATAAAATGTGATGAATGATGAGAGTTGTTTAGTAAACCCCCCATGTGAAATCTGTCTTGCGGGTCCTTTTTTTTCTCTACCTCGATGATGATTTTATCAAATGCAAGATATGATGTGATAGTTAATCTAATAAACCACTTCATGAGGCCCTGCCTAGCACTGCCTTGAACTGCTTTCAATGGGTAAATTAAATCTTGGTCCTTAGCGGCACATTGTGTCGCACACAAAACTAACAATGCTGCTAGCCAAATGGCGGCAGCTTGGAAAAATATTTGGTACCAGGATTTGTTTTGTGTCAGAATAATGTGCTGGTAGGGCACACATTAGCAAGTCTTATTTTGTTAGTTCAGGGAAAGGCTTGATGGGTAGGTCCATTGATTGAGATAATGAACACAATGACAACATTTCAACTATTCAGTATTCATTTTTCCTTCCTACTCCCTTGATTTAAGTATACACTATTTGTTAACAACAATGTATCTTAATATAATTAACTGCTAGATCAAGGGCGGATTTTCTACCTTCTGCCCAGCTAGTAATTTCAAAGATGCTGTACATAACTGCTTCTGTTGTATGTGACTACTTTAATAGGGGAATACTGAAGCCTGGTTCATACTTTATGCAAATGAGAATGCAAATCAAAAATTTACGTCAAAATGTGCAACAAATAATTCCAAGCAGTTGTATGTACTATGTGCAACTCCTGCGAAACTTTCACTGCGAAAACAGGGCTGTGACGTCAAAATTGGTATCACATTCGCATACGCAGGAAGTATGATCCGGGCTTGCCTGTTTGATTGTAATACTTGTAGACATATAAAGTGTTAATTTATGTAGAACTGCTTGTATGTATGCTGCTGCCGAATTCAAATAGATTACTACATGTATTTATATCATTTGTACCTCCCAACAATGCACAGTTTGAATATCTTTAGTATTGCTCGTAATTATTTTTAGTTAATGATGGAAAATAGGGGTGTCAAAACATAGGGGCGACAGAACACAGGGATTTTTGAACAGAGATTTTTGATGGGACAGAGATGTGTAATTTCAACATCTAGATGTATACATGGGGACATAGATGATGTATTTAACTAACCCCGGGTAAAGCCTGGACCATACTGAGTGCAAATGCAATATGAATTTTCACGTCACAGCCCGCCCTGTTTTCACGGCTGCGAATGTTTCACAGGAGTTCAGCACAATTCAACTGATGCGAATAAATTGTTGCGAACTTGTGACGTCAAAATTTGTATCGCATTCGCACTGCTTCCTGGACAAGCTCCGTCGAGTTCACATGGAGCATGATTCGTTCACTCTCTATGACGATTCCTTGGCCAAGCAGTCTGCTGAAATTTTCAATTACACCGTTGCTCAGGGCAAAATAAAATAAAAACGAACTGTGCCAGACTTGAACCGTTATATGGTATCTACCCATGTAGTTATGAGGACCCCTGTGGCCAGAAAATTGTGGTTGGAATGCTGCGGCAACATTAAAAAAAAAACCTACATTAACTAATTTTGATGGTTAAGGATTATTAATACTATTGATTTGGAAGCAAGATATTTTATCTTGGTCATTATTTCTATTGAGCTCAGTGTCGGTAGAGAAAAATTTATGTGATAAGAGTAATCACCAACATAATTTTAGCGAGAGCAACTAAATTAAAATATAATGTAGAACAAATGGATTTTAAGGGACGTTTTTAAAATTTTTGATTTAGACCTGGGAGCTGTATGGTGGAGATCAACAAATAAAGAAGACTAGATTACTACAGAATGTTTGTTTTCTTCTGGACAATTTTTTCTTGTATTGTTTCATTTGTGGCGAACTTGAGCAGAAGTACAGCTGTAGCTGTTGCTAAGGCATGGCCATATTGAAGAAGAGGCTTTTTCAGCAATGTAGCCACGGTTGAATCCATCAATGTAGCCACGGTCGAATCCAACAATGTAGCCACAGCCGAATCCATCAATGTAGCCACAGCCGAATCAATCAATGTAGCAACAACCGAATCCATCAATGTAGCCACAGCCGAATCAATCAATGTAGCCACAGCCGAATCAATCACAGTACAAAGCTGAATCCATCAATGTAGCCACAGCCAAATCAATCAATGTACACAGCTGAATCCATCAATGTAGCCACAGCCGAATCAATCAATTTACACAGCTGAATCAATCAATGTAGCGACAGCCGAATCAATCAATGTAGCCACAGCCGAATCAATCAATGTACAAAGCTGAATCCATCAATGTAGCCACAGCCGAATCAATCAATGTACACAGCTGAATCAATTGATGTACACAGCCGAATCCATCAATGTAGCCACAGCCGAATCCATCAATGTAGCCACAGCCGAATCCATTAATGTAGCCACAGCCAAATCCATCAATGTAGCCACAGCCGAATCAATCAATGTACCTCAGCTGAATCCATCAATGAACACAGCCGAATCAATCAATGTAGCCACAGCCGAATCCATCAATGTAGCCACAGCCGAATCAATCAATCAATGTACACAGCTGAATCAATTGATGTACACAGCCGAATCCATCAATGTAGCCACAGCCGAATCCATTAATGTAGCCACAGCCAAATCCATCAATGTAGCCACAGCCGAATCAATCAATGTACCTCAGCTGAATCCATCAATGAACACAGCTGAATCAATCAATGTAGCCACAGCCGAATCCATCAATGTAGCCACAGCCGAATCAATCAATGTACACAGCCGAATCCATCAATGTAGCCACAGCCAAATCCATCAATGTAGCCACAGCCGAATCCATCAATGTAGTCACAGCCAAATCCATCAATGTAGCCACAGCCGAATCAATCAATGTACACAGCTGAATCAATTGATGTACACAGCCGAATCCATCAATGTAGCCATAGCCGAATCCATCAATGTAGCCACAGCCGAATCAATCAATGTAGCCACAGCTGAATCTATCAATGTTGTTTACAGCCTATTTCTGTGGCTTCATTGTCTGGGTGTTCAAGTTTGCCTAGTTGTTTTTTTCCTCACCTTCCACCTCTAGGACCCTGGTTCGAATCACACCGGGGGCACTATGTGGATTTGGTTTTCAGTCCTTACTACGTGGGTTTTCCCTGGCATCATTATCTAGGGTTTTCCCTGCAACTAGTAAAACTTAAACCCTCCTTATACTTGTCTTTTCTCCAATGGGTTTTTGGCTAGTTCAAAACTAGTCTGCCAAATGTTCCCTGAAAATACTGATTTGAAAATCTCCCCGATTACGGAAACTGTATCCCATTATGCTGATTGCAATTCTAACTCCCTGCTTAGTGTAATCAAAATCTCACCGGTTGCAAGATGCAAAATTTGGCAGCTCAGGTACGTGATTAAAGGAACACATTGCCTGGGATCGGTCGAGTTGGTCTTTGAAAAGCATTTGTAACTAACTGTTTGTTATAAAATGCATATGATTAGAAAAATATTTTTAAAGTAGAATATAATGATCCACACAAGTATCACTCAAAATTGCGTGGTTTTCCTTTTACCTCATCAACTAACACGGCCACCATTTATGGCCGCCAGTGTTAGTTAGCAAAGTAAAAGGAAACCACACAAATTCAAGACAAATTTGTGTGGATCAAATTGTATTCTACTTTTAAAACATCTTTCTTACCATTGCGAGAGAATAATTGAAGAAAAAACACCCTTGTCGCACAAGTTGTGTGCTTTCAGATGCTTGACTATGAGTCCTCAAAATCTATTTCTGAGGTTTTGAAATTAGAATTAAAATATTTGAGTGAGAAATTACTTCTTTCTCCAAAACTACGTTACTTCAGAGGGAGCCGCTTTTTCATGTTGTACACTATCAAGAGCTATCCATTGCTTTTTACCAGTTAAGTTTTTATGCTAACAATTATTTTGAGTGATTACTAGTACCAATAGTGCCCATTCAGTGCCTTTTTAACATAAAATTGTCAGGAAAATTATTCACAATAAAAAATTTTCATCTTGAAATAGTTTATTCAAACAAACGAAAATAACTTACAGTGCAAAGTACATGAAGTGTAACAATCGACTAAGATTGAGATGTTTATTCTACTACACTGAAATATCAAACTAAAAAAAAATGTTAATATAAATCTGTTACATAAATAATAAAAAATATACAAAATAAAGTTATCAACGAACTTTGCTATACAAGAATTAAGTAAATACAAAATACTTAAAGTTAAAACCAGTTGAGGAAGGTGGTATTTTAAAAACAGGCAGTGTATTTTTCTGATTAAATATTAAACTTCTAGGGATTTAATGTACATTTATAAGTGGATGTGGTTTATAAACTGAAGATTAAATTTTGTATGAGCTCGCCCAACACACATGGTCGAACGGCCACTTTAAGGTGAGGGCTATATAGTACACCTAACTCATTTGCGCTTTGATCAAAATCACTTGCCACAAGGGGCATGTTGTCACCTACTCCTGGGGCTGAAACAGGGTTCCCCCCTTCATAGTCTGTAAAGATGTAGGCATGGATATCATTATGCACCATCCTCCAAACTTTTTACGAAGTAAATATAAATTACGGTTAAGTGCCTTGCTCAAGGGCACAATTAAGTTTCATGACTGATTTGAACTGACAAAAATAAAACTATCGTAAAAACTGGGCCCAATTTCATAGAGCTGCTTAAGCAGTAAAAGTAGCTAAGCACATCAAAATTATGCTTACCAGATTAAGCTTACCAGCCAAAGTACCATGTCGCATCCACAATCTGTGACTAGTATCCAGCTTATTTGTGCTTAGCAGAAAGTTCATAATTCTGGTTTGAGCAGCTCTATGAACATGTACCTGAAACTGGTTATTATCCATCTTGACTAGAATGCAAAATCTATGGTTGAGCGGAGGGAGTGTTGATTCGCTACATCAGACAAAGCAAACATTGCCATTAGATTTGTTTAATTAAGTTTAGGATTTTCTATTTTGGATTTTGTGTATACAAAGAATTAACTTTACAAAAGAATCTGTTAAAACATTTAAACGCGAAAGAATAGGTTTTGATGACAAAATGTCTCTCAGTAGGTGTAAACATGATGCAGACAACACAAATGTGTGAGACACAGAACAATTGCTGAAATAATGTCTAATTTAAATAGTTCTTTTGTGAGTAAAAGGTGTCTTCACCACTTACAACTTTTGTTTGTTTGTATGTCCAATGTAGAGTTAAAGGCAGTCGACACTATTGGTAATTACTCAAGTGATTTATCATCATAAAACCTTTCTTGATTACAAGTAATGGGGAGAGATGGATGGAATGAAACATAGTGAGAAACGGCTCCCTCTGAAGTGACGTAGTTTTCGATAAAGAGGTAATTTTCCACGAATTTGATTTCGAGACCTCAAGTTTAGAATTTGAGGTCTCGAAATCAAGCATCAGAAAGCACACAAATTCGTGTGACAATTGTTTTTGTTTTTCCTTTCATTATTATCTCGCAAGTTTGATGACCAATTCAGCTCAAATTTTCACAGGTTTGTTATTTATGCATATGTTGAGATACACCAAGTGTGAAATACTAGTCTTTGACAATTACCAATAATGTCCACTGCCTTTAAGGCTATAGTCAACATACTGCCAATGGATGAATGTTGCATTGTTGAAGACAAGGCCATGATTGGTATATTACTGAATCTGAAAGCTCACTGATGATCAAAAGTGCATCTGAAATACTGTAAAGTTGGGAAACGACATTTTGACGACCCTAAAAATGATCATTGTGTATTAAATAGTCAAAAATAATGTGCACAAAATTGCTAAAACAAACCCTTTTCAATAATTGCACCCATACACTGTATACTCGCTTCTTTCAAGAGTTCTGTGTGAAAAAAAAAACCACAGGCAAATAAATCTGGTGAGATTCGAACACACAACCTTTGCATTGCTAGGGAAGATATCTTCACAAGACAACCAAGCTGGCCCATTGAGCTAGGCTTTTTCTCTCCCTCAAACTTAGTGACCACCAAAATGACATTTCCACAGAATGTTTGTATGGTGAGTTTTTTATTACAAAAACTAGAGTGTGGGAATTAATTTACTCTTCCAACAAAACAATGATAAACTTTCCCTTTATATGGTGCAGTTCCCACGTTTCCAAAGAATGTTTTGAACCATGAAAATATAAGCTAATAAGATGTGCTCACATCATTGCCTGATGAGAGCATTTCACGAAACTTGATAATGCTTCCAACTAACAAAGAATTTTAAAGGGAATTTGTACATTTAAAACAAAAACATTTTTGTATAAATAATTTAGATTTCATTAGTTCCAGCACGACTATAAATAAAAATAGAAACAAAACTTTTTTGAATTTTGTGTAAATCCTGCCAACTGTTGCTTTGAAGTCTGATGATACACCATTATGATTTTGTATTAATACTCAATTTTTATTTCAAATATCTACATATATATCCAATCTCATCAGAATATAAAATCTCTGCTGCAGATGTTCTATTATTCCAAAACGCCGAACGTCAGTTTTGTGTCACCAACATGAGCATGCAGTCTCATCAAATAAAGATACCTTCACTGGTGCCCTTCTGCATCATCTGTCTGTGAATCCAACCTTCACTGGTCCTCCTGGAACAAGCAATCCTTGTACTGTAGGAGCCACTGTGCCTTCACCTAGATACTGCAATTTGAACGTCTGTGATATCTGAAGTGAAATAATTAAATATAAATTAAATCACAAATCAATAAAATGTAATTTGACTGTAAGCATCACCGCCATCATCGGAAAATGAAAATACTGCAGGGAAAATACAGCTGTCTAAAGGCACTAAACACTTTTTTGGTAATTCTGAAATCAGCAGAAAAAAACTTACTCGGTAACGAGCAAGGAATTAGAGCTGTTGATAGTATTACGACATAATTACTTTACAAACATGATACCGACACATTGTTTTTGCAACTGTAACTTATTTGCTTACCTTTGCCAAAGCTAAATTGAGCTCCAGTTCTGCAATCCTTCTCCCGATGCACATCCGAGGTCCAAACCCGAAGGGAACAGAGGCAAAGCTGGAGCTTGAGCAGTTCAGCCGACCCGACTTATCCCTCAACCAACGGTCTGGCTTGAAAGTGTTAGGCTCATCAAATATGTTTGGATCCCTGCCTATGACATACTGTAAGGAACCGATGATTGTCTGTAGAAAAACAGAAAAGAAGAAAACATACATTTTCAAAGTTATACATATAGTCTTGGTTTCAAGGCCTTCGCATGGATTATTTCCAAGTGATCGCTACATGCATGGGCAGCGCTAGATTTGCGCAAGTCTATTCTTGCTACTATGTGCAGGGTGCTGTATTGCCTGCTAGCTTTGCGCAGGTCTCATCTCACTACCATGTGCAGCGTGCTGTATCGCCCGCTAGATTTGCGCAAGTCTATTCCCGCTACCATGTGCAGTGCGCCGTTTTGCATGCTAGCTTTGCGCAGGTCTCATCTCGCTACCATGTACAGCGTGCTGAATCGCCCGATAGCTTTGTGTAAGTCTTTTCTTGGTTTTATTTCCAGCGTCAAATAAATTCAGGAAGAAAAGTGCGCACACTGTCGGTTATACGTTACATTACGTTACGCGTATGAGATAGTGACGTCTTGGACCAAGACTGCGTTGCCATTCATCCCTCATGGAAAAAAAAAAACAATTTTCTTTTGACTGATGAGGTAAAGGTTCTAATTCCTTATAATGGTTTTGGTAATATCTTTGCATTTTGGAACCGTTTGATTGTTTTACTTCTATGTAAATGTAGATATTATTTAGTTCAAAATAACCAGTGAAAATTTCATATTAAAAGGTGGTAGCGATTTTGAGATATCGCAAAAATCCCATAAATGTAAGACTTCAATAGGAAAACTTTCTCAAAATGCATTAAACTATCAAAAGTTGCTCTACTTCCCACAATAGAGTCATGACCAAACATATAGAGACCCATTATAACATTGAGATAACTTTATGATCCATTACCTTTTTAGGGATATGATATCCTCCAATGACAATGTCCTTTTCCAATATACGGTTGTTGGCCGGAACAACTGGATATAACCTTCAAAACAAAAATGAATATTTTGGTTCATAAATCGGCCATTGATTGCTCTCAAAACATGACTGAACCAAAAGAAATCTGTTTCTTGGCAGAAATGTTTTCCTTTTTATTGAATTGATAATGGTCTCCCATGGGTACAAGAAAGTGTAAAAAGACAAAAACATAAAATACAAAACAAACAAAAAATGTAAAGAAACAGTCATTAACATCATTGAAAATGTGGGGAACCCTAGTGCGCCCTCAGTGTTCAACATTCCAATCAGACTTTGTGATTTGCATAATATTAACAATAAAAAATTAAGTTTATGGTCACAGGCATAAGGCTCACTTTTTTTTTTTTTTCTCTGAGCAAGAGAGAGAACATTGAATTTTGCATGTTTGCAACGTATAAGGAAAACCGTGCAATTTCCAGACAAGTTTGTGTTGATTATTATAAATTATTCTACTTTAAAATTATTTATCTACCCCTTTGCATTTCATAACAAATGACTCAAAGACAAACTCGACCGATCCAAGGCTACTTGCTCCATTAAGGCTTGCGATTAAATTTTGGTTATGAACATGTGTATTGTTTGTATTTAGCACATGAGCACTTTGATGGATTTGTGCGCTTTATAAGATTTCATGATTATTATTACCTCAGTATTTCCTTGATAATGCTCTTGAGGTAGGGCATCCTGGCCAAGTCTTCAGTGTCTGCTGCCCTCATCTTGTCAGTTCCCAAAACTTCACATACCTCGTCATGTAATCGACTCTCTACATCTGGATGTCTGGAAAGTTCATACAGTACCCAGGCCAGTGTGTTGGATGTCTGTAGAAAACAAGCAAGAATTAATTAACAATTAAGATACAGCACTGGACACTAATTGGTAATAACTTAAAAATAATTGTTAGCATAAAAACTCACTAGGTAACTAGTCAATCTAAGCCAAAATATGGCTTGACCTAGACATCATTGCAACAGAAATGATTATTTTTTGCAAGTGTCTCCTGAAACCCTCTAAAACAGCATATCCAAAAAGTAGAAAAAAAGTAAGCAGGGGAAATATGCAGAAATTGCATAAACTAAAAATTACTGGTTTTCCCCTAAAACACTTATGCACACCCTATACAAAGTAGAGATCGTATTTTTTCACATGATTTTTTTTTCTCAAAAAGTCACACAAAAGTAAAAGAAAGCAAAAGATAGGGAAAAACAATAATGAAACAAATAAAAAGAGATTCAAAACTATAAAAAATAAAAATAAAAAAAAGGGTCCTCAGGAATTTGTTGTTTATTTGACAGCTGAGTCAAAGATCCCCCCTGGTTAGAAACAAAAAAATGAGCACACATTTCCGTTGTATGGAAATGAAAATTAATATATTAATCCAGGTCAGCAAAATATTTCATAACATTCTGAATTATGATGGAAATGTATTAATACTGAGATAAACAACCTAGACCAGGAGTCCTCAGGAATACCTCGGTATCCATTTCTTTTATTCTCCTCTTGACCCTTAAGATCCAATATCAAATTCTTTACATGTTTTCTCCCCAGTTAAAGTTTGGCCTTAAAGGCAGTGGAAACTATTGGTAATTACTCAAATCAAAATAATTATTAGCATAAAACCTTACTTGGTAACGAGGAATGGGGAGTGGTTAATAGTATTAAACATTTTGAGGAACGGCTCCCTCTGAAGTGACAAAGTTTTCGAGAAAGAAGTAATTTTCAACAAGTTTGATTTTGAGACCTTAGAATTAGATTTTGAGGTCTCGAAATCAAGCATCTGATAGCACACAACCTTGTGTTACAAGGGTGTTTTTTCTTTCATTATTATCTCGCCACTTCGACGACCCATGTTATTTTATGCATATGTTGAGACACACCAAGTGAGAAGACTGGTCTTTGACAATATTACCAATAGTGTCCAGTGTCTTTAAACAAACCGGAACCTATATAAAAATTATATTACATATCGCAAATTAGATTTGTCATTTATGACTCCCTCCACATCCCCTCAGATATCAATCATAAATTACTCATATATTTTTGTCCACTCTCTTCTCTCTTTCTTTGAGATTCTTGTCAGTTCTGTTTCTTGTCAGGGATGCCGACAAGTTTTCCCTGAGGGTTGTAAAAGGGCCCTTGAGTATGAATTACAGTCGGCGCCTTTTATTGATAAAGAATTCCACCTGTTGTTTTGGTCGAACCTTGCTATACATGTAGGTATAGTGAAGAAGGTGCTTAAAGGCAGTGGACACTATTGGTAGTTACTCAAAATAATTATTAGCGTGTAAAACCTTTCTTGGTGACGAGTAATGGGGAGAGGTTGATGGTAGAAAACATTGTGAGAAATGGCTCCCTCTGAAGTGCCATAGTTTTCGAGAAAGAAGTAATTTTCCACGAATTTGATTTCGAGACCTCACGTTTAGAACTTGAGGTCTCGAAATCAACTATCTAAACGCACACAACTTCGTGTGACAAGGGTATTTTTTTTTCATTATTATCTCGCAAGTTCGATGACCGATTGAGCTAAAATTTTCTCAGGTTTGTTATTTTATGCATATGTTGAGATACACCAACTGTGAAGACTAGTCTTAGACAATTACCAATAGTGTCCACTGCCTGTTTAGTCTTGGTATCTGGGATATTCACTGGATTTATGCTTTGTCTATTTTATTAATGTCTGACATTGACATGAATGACATGATCCCCATTCTTGGTTGAAACAATAGAAGTGTTTGAAAGTTTTAAATGTATTATGAGGCAGAATTATTTCCCTGGATGTTACGTGTATGGTCTGCTATTCACCTATTTTTATGTTTTACACAGGCGGTCTATGGTGAGTTTTTCCCCTGATCTGGGCCCAATTTCATAGAGCCGCTAGCACAAAAATGTGCTTAGCATGAAATGTTTTCCTTGTTAACAACAGGATTACCAACCAAATGTCCATGTGATTTTCAGGATAAGCAAACAACAGCTGATTACTAGTAACAAGCAATATGCAACAAACAGAAATGTTGTTGGTAATCCTGTTTTTATCATGAAAGAAATTTCATGCTAAGCAAATTTGTGTGCTTAGCAGCTCTATGAAATTGGACCCTGTTGACTCTTCATTGCAGTAAGGAACTTATAATAGGTAATCAAAGGCCTGGAATTTCAACTACCCAGGTCAAAATTCCAGTTGAACCTAGTTAAACTGGGTTTAACTGGAACTAGTTGAAACCAGTTGATAAACTAGTTAAACACAGTTAAACCAGTTAGTTTAATATAGAAAATGGACAGAAACCAACTGGTTTATAATTTCAACCTAGTTGAACACAGTTAAACCTAGTCCAAACCAGTTGGTTAATATGGAAAATGGACGAGTTTGATCACTATCCAGTTGAACCAGTTGACCCCAGTTAACTAGGTTCAACTGGAATTTTGACCTGGGTATGGGAGACCAAGGCCATTGTCCATTTTGAAAAGGGCACCTAATAAAATCTTGAAGTCTATGGGATACTTTTGAAGGGGGCATTATGACTGAGCACACAATCCACTATTGATCACTGTCATCTTGGGCCAAGACTAGCATTTTATAAGCACGGACCAGCTTTCAGATTCTTATCTCTGAATCTAATCTTACAGGTTTGTATGTTTGTCTTCACTGACCCCTGACCCCAACCCCTACAGTCATGGAACCTATAAACATGACACCAGTCCATCTATGCCCAGAGCAATTTAGTGGTTGGGTGAAAAACGGGTTACCTCCCATAGCTTGACCAGTGGGTCTACCTCTAAACACAGAGGAAGGAGCAGCTGGATGTTTTTTCAGAGTTTAAAGGCACTGATGGACACTATTGGTAAGTACTCAAACAACAACATTTAGCATAAAAACTCACTTGGTAAAGAGCAATAGAGAGCTGTTGATAGTATAAACATTGTGAGAAAGGAAGTAACATAGTTTTTGAGAAAGTAATAATTTCTTACTAAAATATTTGAATTGAATTTGAGACCTCTCAGCTGAGGTCTGGAATTCAAGCACCTGAAAGCACACAACTTGTGCGACAAGGGTGTTTTTTCTTTCATTATTCTCTCGCAACTTCGAAGACCAATTGAATTCAAATTTTCACAAGTTTGTTATTTTGGGCATATGTTGGGATATCAAGTGAGAAAACTGGTCTTTGACAATTACCAATGGAGTCCTGCGCCTTTAAGTGGTGTTTGTGTATAGAGGTGACCTACTCAGGTCAGTTTTAATAAAGGATTCCCTCAAACTGGTTTACATCAAACATCAGTTGTCAAGTCCGGAGTGAGAAAACATTGGTTTTGACATCCATCCCTTTGAACAAAAAAGTTTATACCACTTAGTGTCAATCAAGATGAAGTACAGACTTTCCCAGAAATGTACGTGTGAGGTGCCTGTCTTTTGGGTCTGTTGTTCATACTTAATTGTTGGGACCATAATGGAAGTGAAATCGAACACGTCAAGAGAAGCAGCCTACCAATAAACAACCGAGCATTTCACATAAGGGAGTGCATGAAGGTTCCTTGCGAAAAATTCCGCTAAAGTAAGTTTTTGTCTCAGGTCGGTATCTACCACAAAAGTTCACAATGTTTGAAAAAAACTCCCAATGAATGGAGACCATGTACAAAAAACCTGCTGTACTTTCACAAAAAGACATTGTGAACATTTCGCCAGGAGTTTTTTTTTACATTGTGTGAAAATGGCTTTAATTTCAAGCAAATGTGGCTTCTCCTTTTCTCGATTATGACTAGGAACTTGCACAGGTACAAAGGGAGGGTGTACCTGTGTTAGTTACTCCAAATAAATGAATGACCCAAAAAAAACCTTATCTTGAGACACATTTTAAGAAACAATTCCCCTTCAAAGAAATGTGGTTTTACAGTGAGAGAGAGATTAACAAAATCAATCTACCAATCTGCATTTGAAAAATTTCTCAGATTGTGTTTTCCAATTATTATTGTTCCTGCAGATTATTCTTTCTACGTTGTAGGATGCAAATCATTGAACGGTTTCAAAAACCAAAGGTATATTTATAAAATAATTGTTTGTTTTTGATTTGCACTGTAACACTGTAGCACCCCAAAAAAAAGAAAAAAACATCATGTATAGGAAGTACTGTACATTAAATGAACTGGACACGTTTTGTATTTACCAAAGACCAGTCTTCTCACTTGGTGTACCTCAACATATGCATATAACAAGTTTGTGAAAATTTGGGCTCAATTGGTCATCAAAATTGCAAGAGAATAATGAACGGAAAAAACACCCTTTAGCACAACTTTGTGTGCTTCCAGATGCATAATTAATAAAAGGCTTCAACAGAAGTCTTTTATTTTTCGAGTGAGAAATTATCTCCTTCTCAAAAACTATGTTACTTCAGAGGAAGCCATTTCTCACAATGTTTTATACATGTACTTTCACAGCTCTCCATTGCTCGTTCCCAAGTATGTTCTCGTGAATATCATTGGAAAGTGAGTGAAAATGTGGAAGTGAAGCTTGTGAGGGTGCAGGTGTAAACCGGTTAATTAGCATTATGTTAAATAAACATTTCCAAAATGCACTGAATTGGCGGAAGGATAAAAAGTAAGGTAAGTAATACGTCTACAAATGAAAGAAAAAAAGTACATTTAAAGGAAAATTAAGAAAACTCGGTGGGGTGTCTTTATAACCGTCACATGTATATGCTAAGAATTATTTTGATTTATTACCAATAGTGTCCAGTGCCTCAAAAAGAACAACAAATAGTTTGAATGAAACGAAAAGTTGAGTTTGCTTACTGTGTCCACCCCAGCTAGTAGAAGCTCACATGCATTGCTGTAAATCTCCTTCATAGTGAGTTGTTTGCTCGAGAGTAAATACGTTAAGAATCCATCGGAATCATGCTCTCCTTCACTTTCTGATTGCGCGGAGATCTCAGCCAATCGCCCATCAACCGCTTTCCTGGCTGTGAATAAGAAATTTGAAAAACTAGTTTGAAGTGTCCCTGCTTATGATTTTGACGATCGAAGAACTCTTACAAGAAATCTCTTGTATCTGATTATTATTGCTAGCTTCTTCTCTTTTTCATCCTTTGCCCTTTTTTGAATTTCTAGCTATGGTTTATACCCTCTTGTTCCGTCCTAGCTCGTTTAGTAGCGTTTTTCTTTGTTTGTTTGTCCTGTTTTGTCCAATTGTCTGTTGTTACTTCTTTTCTAGAAACCTACGTTACTTCAGAAGGAGCCGTTTTTATCACAATACTTTTTATACTATCAACCTCTCCCTATCATTCATTACCAAGTAAAAATTATGGTTTTATGCTAATAAATATTTTGAGTAATTACCACTAGTGTCCACTGCATTTAATGTGCACACCAAGTATTGCGATAAATAAGGTCTATGATCACCAAAAAGAACCCTGAAATGATCATCAGGTACTTTGATAGTAGCTCTCACCAAAACTAAAGATGTAGTCCCAAGCTGCCTCATGATCCTTCCATGGCTTGAGATTATACTTCCTGAAGAACTCCGGAGACGTCACAAAGAGAATCTGGCCCGACTGGAACATCTGATGGATGGAATCGATGAAGCGCTGAGATTCGGCAGGAATCTGCTTGTCAAGACAACCAATTCTCGTCTCAAACAGGATCTTAAAAATTGCTACGGGAAGCAAGATATAGGGTCAGGAATTTTAAAGATTACAATACATCTGATTGATAACATAGGCTATGATCAGTCAAATCGACAACAGAGAGCGCTTTTCTGCATTTGGAATAGTCTTGGCCCAAGATCGCTGACAAGACTAATCCATACCTGCGTGCATGGTTGAGAGTGGACGGCGAGTTGACAACTCAAGCGAGTTGATGTCAAGTTGATGGCAATAAGTTAGTGTATTCGCGCGCGATTGCGGACGATTCCAGATGGGATTGATTTCTCAAATATTTCGAATTTCAAAACAGCAAATTTGTAAGCATAATTCAGGGAAATATCTGACATTTTCGATCCGAATAATACATTTTAAAATCGTAATTTGCGGTAAAAATCTGAAAGTTCGGTTTTCCGAGTAAAAACAGAAAATTTGCATTAAATTTCTTCTTGTTGTGAAGCCAAGGACTCTCAGAAGTGGATCTTAATAATCACTGTACTATAGGAACCCAATGGAGAGAAGACTAGAGAGGAATGTTTTGCTTTTGATGTGGGAGGAAACCCCCATAGAATTAATCCCGAGGTAAAAACCCTTGTAGGGACTGGAAACCCAATCCACATTGTATCCCTAGGGTGACTCGAACCAGGGTCCAGAGGAGGAAAGGCCAGGAAAGGTTCCACTATGCAAACCTGACTGCACCTAAATTGTTTCCTTACAGAACATAAATTACAAAGTTTTTGCACGGGGGGGGGGGGGGGGGGGGGGAATCCCTTACAAAAAAAACCCTAAAAGAATCTTGTAGGAATCAAAGAAGAGACGAAAAATCTATAAAAATCTTGTAGGAATCCTATTTAAATCCTAAAGGATTCATAGACATTCCATCTATAGATAGGACTTTTTTGTAAGGGAAGCTGTTTGAACCAAATCCTAAGCACAATTTTACTGCAGACCTGCAGGCACTGGCATGTGATAGGTGCAAATGTAATAAGAACATGTATATAATCTTAACTGAAATAATATTTCAGTCAATTCTGTTATTTCATTCAAGAAAAACCAAACTGGTGTGCTAGGTACACAATCATTTTGTCATTACACTCACATTCCATTGACCACTTGTACATCTCATTGGTGAGTTCAGGTACCAGACCTTCCTGGTTATTAGTGACATCCCGGACGTAGCGTAACCTTTCGACCATGTCCCCAATAACTTCATTGATGACCCCGACGTAAGCGCCAACTTTTTGGGGCGGGAGTATTTTCTTGCTAAGTAGACGTCGTGCTCTGTGCCACTGTTGCCCTTCACTTTAAAAAAAACAACAACAGGTAAACAAGTTTTAAAATTATATACAAACAAAACAAATTGAAAAACAAAACCAAAATGTTTAGACCTTTTTCCAGAAAAACACCCTAATTCTGAGGTTTTGAAATCAAATCTCGGAAAATTACTTCTTTCTCAAAAACTATGTTACCCTGTTCTTTAGAGGGAGCCGTTTCTCACAATGTTATGTACTATCAACAGCTCCCCATTACTCATTACCAAGTAAGGTTTTTTGCTCATAATTATTGTGAGTAACTACCAATAGTGTCCACTGGTCTTTAAGCAGCTCTATGTAACTGGGCCCTGTGGAAACATGCTGCAGTTTCCCTAGAAAAATATCATGAATAAAACTTTTATTGTAAACATTATTAATCACAACTTACTGTGTCAGCACACCCAGAGACTCGTTGCGATGCATTCTGTACGCTTTCCATGGTTTCATGTCGACCCTCATTGGATACTTGTTGTCATGGCGATACATCAGTGCAACCAGCTCGGGGTCAGCGAGGTTAACGAACTCCAATGACCCCAGACGCTCTTTCCATATTGGGCCATATTGCTTGGTGAACGCTATCTGTTGGTGGAACAAAATATTTTAAATAAATTAACCATCAAGATTTTATAATAATACAATACCTGTATCACGGTAGAGCCATCTTGATTAAACTCCATTCCAACTCATTGTAACCAAACTGAGGCTGGAGGAAATAATAGTCTAGTGCCATACTGTTATTAGAAACAGGGAACATGACCAAGATGGTGACAGGTGCTAAAGGTCTATTGGCAAAAGTCATGTCAGTTTTACCTATAACTTGATTCAAATATGAGTAAGTTACCATGATACCAGTAACAAAACATTTTTGTGCAATACTACCAACTTTTCCCCCATTCTATCTTAATTTAAGTACCAACAAATGTAATCATGTCACATCATTGCGAACTTTGTATTTATACAAAGTTAGCAATGATATACAAAGTTGGCAATGATATGACATGATTACACTTAAAATGATTTATAAGAAGCATATACTGCACTATAGTAGCATTCAGTTATTTTATAAAAAAAAACCTTTTTTAATCATGCACAAAACTGAATTGCTTTGGAATTTTTGTCAAGAGCTGAATTATAAAAACACATTGGCATGGTTGAGTGGAGTGCATTACTTGTTTGTTTTGTTTGGGAGGCTTGTAAACCCATGGTGTACCCAATTGAAACCTTGTTATTATGCCCTAAGCGTGTGTTCTGTAATTTACCCCAAGTCACGTTTTTGTATTAAACCCTTAATCATTCCATCACATAAAGGTCAAAGGGTCCCAACTACAGCACATGGTTTTCAGTTCTGCATGTATAAATATTACTGGAATGATATTTGTAGTGAAACATTACGGACATGTTGTCAAAACACAAGCTTTGCCAGCATCTTGTTTATGCTGAATGGGAGAATACAACTAATATTGCCTGGTTAAGAAACAAAAAAACATAAACTTCACCACAGTTAAGATCTGAAGATGTATTTGTGGCTCTCTAAAATTTTGTTTATAGGGGCCCTACACTTAAGTTATGAAATTTCTTAAGTTGATGAGTTAATGTGCCAACTCCCACAAGTGAACTTTTCATTACTAGTTTTAGGAATGGAGGTACAATTTTTACAACTTTTTTTAAATAATGTTATGCCTAAAATGTCTGTAATGCCTCAATGTAGCCTTAACCCAAAATGATAGCCTTAACCCAAAATGTAACCCATGCCTTATCGCATAGCCCCAATACTGTAACTATAATAGTATTCCCCAGTCAGCACTCATGATACCAGTTGGATATCCTCGAGCTACACCTTTAGGTAGGTAGTAACAGTGTTACATTTAGGTACAGAGCATGGGCTTAATTAGGCTACATTTAGGTCCCATATATGGGTTGTTTAATCTACACTCTGGCATGCTCTATAGTAGACCAACAATTTCACTACATTTTTGAACGAAATTTATGAGAGCTCATGAGAGATTGCCTAAAAAACATCACAATCCTGTGAGGCAGGAGATTCTGTCCACCATACGGCGAACTGTGTACATAATACCTCTGATAGCGCCCTCTTTTGAAATATCCCCAATCAGGCAGCGTTAAAGGCAGTGGACACTATTGGTAATTGTCAAAGACTAGCCTTCACAGTTGGTGTATCTCAACATATGCATAAAATAACCAACCTGTGAAAATTTGAGCTCAATCGGTCGTCGAAGTTGCGAGATAATAATGAAAGAAAAAACATGGTTGATTTCGAGACCTCAAGTTTTAAATCTGAGGTCTCGAAATCAAATTCGTGGAAAATTACTTCTTTCTCGAAAACAATGGCACTTCAGAGGGAGCCGTTTCTCACAATGTTTTATACCATCAACCTCTCCCCAATACTCGTCACCAAGAAAGGTTTTATGCTAATAATTATTTTGAGTAATTACCAATAGTGTCCACTGCCTTTAACTTTCCAGAATCTCCGGTGGCCCGATTCTCCTGTACACAGGAGACGGCCACACCCAAAATCAACTGCCACCAGGGGGATGTTTCCACCAGGGGCATGACTGTCATGTCTACTCCTGTCTGTGGCTGAAACAGGGTTATCCCCTTGTTCACAGTCCAAAGGGTGCAGGCCTACGCATCAAATTTCATCCACTAGAAACTGTGGGCTGGTACGTAGATCTGGATCTAGATCTGGATCAGTACTGCAAGCTGCAAGCAATCTCCCAATTTGGAATGTATAGGTTGCAGGACAGCATCAACTACCTTTCCCAACTATGCATGGAGGTTTCTTCCTCCACGCTATGAGAACTATAGCATAAATCATCGGATTATTTTGACATAAGACTCACGCCCCCAGGATTTGCGCCTGTGGTCGCAAGTGTTTGTTTGGGTTCTTCTTTTTTCCCCCCGCATAAACATCATGAGAAACTCAAATCGGGCCTTGGTCAGAATTCTTGAGTTCGCCACTTTGAGAATGTCACTCTTGATGAATGTGTGTTTTTCCCCTTTCTTTTTTTGTTTTCTTTTATAGTCAAATGCTGATTGTAGCCTATTATTGTTATAACCTGCTGTTGTTCCATGAAAAGACGTCAAGGGCATAAACAATTAGATACCGGGTATAACGAACAATAAATAAACAAATCCATTCAATTTACACAGGTCAATAAACAAATCAAACCTACTGATCCTTAAAATTCTCTAAACCGGATATCCATTAAGTTCACAAAAATCAATAATGCGGTTATATGGACAATGGCCAACAAAAAGTCTCTAAAGTAGAATCATGCACCCTCCTGCGTTAACACCTTTCCTTCCCGTATAAGTATTCCATCCCAAAAATCAAATTACCACAAAGTAATGCTCGATTAACAGCAAAGGTCATTTGTAAGTTGAGAGACTGGTTTTATTTCCTTGGAAAGTTCACTTAAAGGCACTGGACACTATTGATAATTACTCAAAATAATCGTTAGCATAAACAAATACGAGCAAGGGAGGCCTTTGATAATATAAAACATTGTGAGAAACGGCTCCCTCTTCTGAAACATGGCTGAAAGTAGCGCGTTTTTTGAGAAAGCGGTAATTTCTCACTCAAATAATAACATACTTCACGCCTGGAGGGAGTTTTTTCTTTCATTATTTCTCTTGCAACTTCGATGACCACCAACGATACACTAAGTGAGAATACTAGTCTTTGGCAATTACCAAGGTGTCAAGTGGCTTTAAAAAGGGGACGCCAATCGGGCTTCACAGATCTTCTGCCCAACGGGGACCTCATTAATTTGCTGACAAACTCACTTGAAGATTCCAGGAAACTTTGATTGTCTCAGATGACATGAAAATATCTAGGTTTGTGGTTTGTGCTCGGGGCATCACCTGGAATGAACGTCCTTGCTTCTTGAAGACCCTCTAATGAAGAGAGTGACCCCATTACAACTAGCTCAGATACTCGATCTGACTGCTGAGGTCATTTATCGAGGGGGAACCGACGGTGACCAGAGGGCTCAATTTCATCCTTCCTTCATGATTTCGTAGACTTTCTGCACCAAAAGTTGCCGTTTAGCACAGTACACAAAGATGTCTATTTTGTCCGCACTCATTTTGACGGATTCCCTGCTAAGATAGTCCTAATGTTTTGCTTAGCAGTTGGACGAGAAATCATTCCTTCTAAGAACAACAACCTCATGGAAATGTGGGTAGTGACAACATCGAATTAAAGACACTGGACACCTTTGGTAATTATTAAAGACCAGTCTTCATTAAAATGCATTAAATAACCTATGCAAATTTGAACTCAATTGGTCGTCCGTCGAAGTTGCGAGACAATAATGGAAGAAAAAACACCCTTGTCAGACTGGTCAGACGGAGTTGTTCGCTTTCAGATGCTTGATTTCGGGACCTAAAATTCTAGTTCTGGGGTCTCGAAATCAAATTCAAATACTTTAGTGAAAAATTACTTCCTTCTCGAAAACTACGTTACCTTAGAGGGAGCCGTTTCCCACAATGTTTTATACTATAATCAACAGCTCTACATTGCTTGTTAACAAGAAAGTTTAAACGCTAACAATTATGTTGAGTAATTACCAATAGTGTCAAGTGCCTTTTAAGATGGCAGATAGCCATAACGGAATGCTTAGGACAAAGATCAATACCAGAAACTAGGTTGCAGTTCTAGAGTTTCGTAATAATCTTACCAATAGTTACATGTTCTTTGAAACGGTTTTTCTCTAAAAACCTGCTAAAAAGAAAATTGCAAGGAATATTGGTCTCCAAATAGCTAGTGCATCTGACTCTGTGTTAAGGGCAACATTAATTGTTGTCACACTTCAAACTTCTTTATTTATTTGCTCTATGCTTGGGAAAACTAATATCGCCTTTTGTACATAGGTACAGTGAAGTTATTTCGCTACGAAACCTTCCCGAAAACACTTTTTTTCCCCGCGTTTTCGAGTTATCGCGTGAATATTGAGACTACTAGTTGGTATTTTTGTGATAAAAACAAAAACATGATCATTGAATCATAATATGTATACAGCATAAATCCCTGTTCCCTCTTTTATCATCAAATAATGTTGACCTTTTAATATCTTCACTCATGTTTCTTTGTTCTGGTGTGGTTTTGAAAAACAGAACACACTAAAGGCTTGCCATCTGACCCCAAAACTGTAATCGACCACCAACAAAAGCCTCTTTGTTTACACGTCAGAATCCGTTGTGTTCGAATTCCCATTGTGAACTTGGACATTTCTAGAACATGGTGCACGTGTGGATATGTGCAAACAAGCAGGATTCTCAGAAACCGAAAACCTTCCTGTATATTTAAGATATAAGTCGATAAGGCGATTTGTCAAACAAGTTTCTTAACAAAGGTGTACCAAGGAGATTGAGATTTCTTCTTGTCTTTCATTATAAAACCTCTTACAAAGCGGAACAAAAACATTAATCGCATTTTGGACGGTAACGTACACTGTATACCACCGACACAGTCAGCAAGTTGCAAGCCAGATGTTGTAGGCCTACGACTAAACCTTCCCCCTTTTGTTTAGGTACAAAAACCTCCCCTTCTTCTAGACTAAATCTTGTTGTATTACGAAGAATGTTATAATGTATTGTAGGCCTACGACTAAACTCTCCTCTTTCCTTTTTAAAGGGTCTGTGCAACTTGTGTAGGACAAAAAACACAGTTCCACAGATTTACACTAAACTTACACAGTTTGAAGATAATGATAGTAGAAAGCTTCCCTGAAAATATTACGTGCTGAGGTGCTGTAGTTTTTGGGAAATGAGTAAAACAATGTAATGAAAATAATTCTCGTCTCATGAGACGAAACCTATTTTAATCATTTACAAACGTATTTTCATGACATTGTTTTACTCATTTCTCAAAAACTACAGCACCTCAGTACGTAATATTTGAAGGGAAGCTTTCCATTATCATTATCTTCAAACCCTGTACGTTTAATGTAAATCTAAATGGACATTTTAAAAACGTACCCAAATTCTTGATGTATTCAGAAGATCAGTTTCTGCTTCCTTTGACCTGGCACTGCAAGATATTTGCATTGCCTCAATATAAACTAGTGCACCACTGACATGCTGCAACCTTATAAATGTGTTTAAAGGCACTGGAAACTAGACACAGGACTTGAATCAGCAGATTTCAAGTCAGCAATGGGGGACAGAAAGGCTTGGGGAACCATCGTGATTCGAGGACACCACTCGACTTAAGCAAGCAAGCAAGCAACTATTGGTAATTACACAGAATAATTTAGCTTAAAAACTTAGGCCTACTTGGTAAAGAGCTTGATGAAACATTGTGAATAACGTAGTTTTCGAGAGAGAGTAAGTTTCTCACTCACTATAATACTTCAGACCTGAAGTCTTATTAGGAATCTGAAAGCACTTTATGCAACAAGGGAGTTTTGTCTTTCATTTTTCTCTAACAAATTCGATGACCAATCGAACCCAAATTTTCACAGGCTTGTTATTTTATGGTGCATAAATATGTTGGGATACACCAAGTGAAAAATTGCAAATCGTGTTCAGCGCCTTTAAAGTCACCTGGAAGTGGTATTTTTTCAAAATAAAGCTTTTGTCACTAATATATGTGTTTTGATGAGTGGAATGTGAATAAACAGTTAACGAAGGTTTTAAAAAATCAGTTCTTATGTTATTTACAAATTTAAGAGTAGACCCCGACCCGAGAAGGCGCTGTTCGTGACGTCAATCGAGGCAGACTTTGCCTGTAATGCGTAGAGTAAACAGAACTGCAAAGTACATGTACGGACCAAGTCGTGAGTTTGTACGTTTCAAAAAAAAAAAAATGTTTTTTTCCGGCAATGCCGACCAGGTGTATTGCTGCTGAATGCAGAAAAAAACACTTTTTGAAATGTACCAACTCACGACTTGGACGTACATGTACTTTGCACGTGTGTTTACTATACACATTGCAGGCAAAGTCTGCCTCGATTGACGTCACAAAAGAATAGGCGGTGTCAGCCCCCCAAACAACTTTATATATTTTTTAAACATATAAATCGTGACAAACAATTACTAAAAAAATTGTTTTATTGTTCGTAAGCATTACTCTTATGTTTGAAAGGGAAAACAAATATATATTTCCAGGTGACTTTAAGGGATCAAAGTAGATGAAGAAAAGGCCAGTCCGAGCAGCGTCGTTCTTGGATGAGCTTTGTAAGACTTAATCTTCACCAGAACAATTCACTCTGAGGTTACTCTATGTCAAGACCTCCTCAACCCAAGACAACTGGTTTTTCCCGTTAACGTTCCATAGGCTTATCATCTTTTCGACCTTCCTTTAACACGTAATATAAGCAGCTTTGGGAAATCTGTTGAACATCAGAATAGGCCAAAAGCGACGGTATTATAGGCCTAAGTGCTTGTCATGTAGTCCAAACCCCTTTTTATGGAATCAAAGCTAAGTAATACTGATTGTAAAAACAACCATCTTTTTTAAATCGCAGCTTTCGAGTTTTACTTTTATACGATTAAGACATATCCTAACTGTGAGGCATTCACATTCAAAATCAAAGACCACTTTGCGAAAGGATTTTAGGTGAGGTTAAAACCATTAACACCAACTATAACACTGGTCTACTTCCAGTATAACATGGGCACACTATCGATAAGATACAGTAGATTTAGAGCTGATAAAAAAGACTAAACCCCATTGGACGCTGACGTTTGTTTTAGTCATCTTCGACTTCATCACCTAAAAAGTATCCCGTATAAAAGCGCATGGTACGTTTGGTAAATCTCAACATAAGTATGCATACAATAACAAATCTGTGAACACTAATTGGGCAAAATTGGACATCGAAGTTGCAAGAAAATAATAAAAGAACAAACACACTTGTTGCACAATTTTGTGTGTGGTTTCAGAGGACTGAAAACAGGCTTCAAGTCTTTTCTAGAGACTCTGAACATGTACCTCTTTCTCACTAAACTACACGTTACTCCAAGGGAGTCGCTCCTCCCAAGCTGTTAAACATGGTTATGACCTTTCCCTATGGTGATACTATCATATAGCTCTCCGTTGCTCGTTACCAAGTAAGTCTGTATGCCAACATATTTATATTTTGACTAATTGCCAAAAAGTGTCCAGTGCCTTTAACTTAAAATCCAGAGAGCGTATAATTAACTTTTGAAGGCATGTGTACCAGCTACCCAAAGCAGGTCGCTATCCTTGATGTTATGTGTGTAATGAATATAGGCCCATAATGATGTACACAAACAGCTGAATGTAGTTTTGCCTCATATAAACAACTTGGGATTGTCACCGGGTAGTGAACCCACCAACAAAAGATGTTTTCCCGAAGTCAAAACATCCAAAGGGCAAGACTATTCTTACTTTTGATAATTGCGAGTTCTTCTTTTACCTTCAATGTTTATAAATCACTCTCATTATCTATTACAACCGAACCAGGGTCGAGACGTCATCAAAGAGAGAGGATAGCTGGCCCCAAATGACCAGCCTTGTAAACATGTTTAAGAGCTCCTTGTCTGTTGTCTTCCCTCCTCTGTGATCTGCGATTTCTTTTCAGAACCCCCATCTTGGACAGTCACCGAAGCAGGCGTTAGCTACGGCTGGGTGCTTTTACAATCCAGCAGTGTATAGCCCAAGATGGGTAGGGAGTGACTGACCGGGAGTGCGTGACCTCCTTTTATTTATGGCAAAAAGATTCCACCAAATCAATTCACACTTGTCCATGGAAAAACCCTAAAATAACTAACTTTTCTGATCATTTTTGAGATGAAAACAGTCTTGGGTGAGCCCAAACTTCCACAAGCTTGTTATGGTATGCATGTTGAGAACCGTATACACCAAGTCAGAACACTGGTCTTTGACAAACTACAAAACGTGTCCAGGGGTGGATTTCACAAAGGTAGTCCTAACTTAGGACTAGTCCATGGCAATGCTAAGAGATAGGACCAGTCCTAAGTTAGGACCAGTAACTCATCCTAACTTAGGACTGGTCCTATCTCTTAGCATTGCCTAGGACTAGTCCTAAGTTAGGACTACCTTTGTGAAATCCACCCCAGTGCCTTTACCGTGACCCGTGACGTCTTCATGCTTGCAAAAAGATAAAAACAAATCATTTCAGGCTGCCCATGAAAAAACAAAACATAGATATATGCCAAACAATCTTGGGGATGAAAAACAGTTTTAGCAATTTGAAAACGTATTCAGATGTCATTTCTTCCATATGAAAAGGAGCCTTCAAGGAATGTGACGAAAATGCACTCTATTTTTTTAAACTGATGTCGACACCATTCCCCACAAAAGGATGTCTTCGAAAAGCAATTTCTTTGCAACTCTCGGGGTAAACTTGTTGCCTCAAAAGAAGAAACCAAGTATAGAAGGACAATAGTATAAAGTTCAGAATATGGTCGATAAAGGTTAAAGAAGCTAAATTACCGGTCTACGATCTGTTACTGATTCCTCGCTGATTAAACCTGTTGAATTGTCAAGTCACAATTACTCCAAAAAGGAACCTCGTTTACATTAATTAGTCAGACGCATTTGCGTACATCGTCGTAGTGTTTGTGACACCATTCCCATCAGTTGATGCAAACAAAGTCACAAATAATGGTGAACCTCCAAAAGAAATCTCCGTCATTGTCAGGAGCTTTTGCATACATCGTTTAGTGTTTGTGACATCATTCCAAATGTATGTCATTTGAAATCATTTAACTTATGACTTTAAAGGCACTGGACACGTCTGGTAATATTGTCAAAGACCAGTATTCTCACTTTGTGTATTGGGGTTCAATTGGTCATCGAATTTACAAGAGAATAATGAAGAAAAAAACCTTCTTGCATAATGGTGTGTGATTTCAGATGCATAATAAAAGGCTTCAGCTGAAATATTTTTTATTGGAGTGAGAAATTACCTTTTTCAAAAAACAAAAAAACCGCTACTTCGGAGGAAGCTGTTTCTCACAATGTTTTATATTATCAATAGCTCTCCATTGTTCATTGTAAGTTGTTATGCTACCAATTATTTAGAGTAATTACCAATAGTGTCCAGTGCCTTTAAAAAGGTCACACTAGAAAAATGACACCACACCAGAATTCGAGCGTCTCCTCCCAGAATTGCCATCAGAATAGGTTGATGTCCCGCAAGGGTCGAGTCCAGCAATCATGCCGTCACTTTAACCTAAATCTACGGAGTCTCGACCCCTGAATGGAGGTCGACAGCCGCTGGGTTGCTCCACACGCCGTGTGAGGATGCCGGTCTTAAGGATCAGAGTTAAGAACTTGGTGCTGAGATGTTGCCTTTTCATCCCTACCGACAGCTTTATTGGGTTCTCCCGATTTAATTTTCTACCACGGGGTACTTTTATATTGGTATCGTGTACAGTCGTGGCGTGTCACAGGTGAGCTGATTCCGCCGTCTTATAAGCGCCAAGACCAGGCGAGTTGAGTTGACAGTATAGTAAAGAGGTGTAAACATAGGCCAATATCACACGTTCACAACAGAATTGACATTACGAGGCGGTCTTGAATAAGACGTTTAAACATACATTTCAGGCCTGATACTTCGCGGAGGCAACGAAGGTGATTGCCTCAATGCCCCCTGGTCAAAACATGCTCCAGCAAAATTTACATGTTCCTCATAGGATGCCCCTTTCTATGTGTGAAAATGCCTTTGTGCCCTTGCCCTTTCAAAAACGAGGCATCAGGCCTGATATTTTTGAAATGGACACACTCAGAAAATATGGCAGAGCTGGAATAGCATGAAGGGCCATGGCTCTCCGATGCCCCGGTCATGACCTTGGTGCCCCTTCAAAAATTGCCCATGGACTTGAGATTTTCCAATGTAAGTGCCCTTTGCTATGAAATGGTCTTGCACTCTAAAAGATGAATTTCAATGCCTGGAACGGTACACAGAAACCTGCAGACAATCCCAGATATGTTGAGTTTGGAACCCTTAAAGACACTGGACACAATTGGTATTCTCAACATGCATCTCAACATGATCATAAAAAATATTTTAAAAATGTGAAAACTGGAGCTCAATTTGGTCATCGAAGTTGCGAGATAGTAATGAAAGAAAAAACACCCTTGACACACGACATTGTGTGCTTTCAGATGCTTGATTTCGAGACCTCAAAATTCTTATTCAAATTCGTTGAAAACTCGTTCTTTCTAGAAAACTACGTCACTTCAGAGGGAGCCGTTACTCACAACGTTATATATAGTATCAACCTCTCCCCATTACTCATTACCCCGTAAGGTTTTACGCTACTAGTTGTTATGAGTAATTACCAATAGTGTCCACTTCCTTTAATGACTATAATTAATGTATCAATTATACGACTGCAGACATAAAACAGTTGCCAAGATAAATGAATGCTAGATAAATGGATCGAAATGCGAGGAGAAATGCGTAAGTATAGCTGCTCAAAAAACAAAATGGGTAGTTTGCTTGAGTGAGTTTATACAAATCAACTTCAAAACCACCCTGAGAACGATCAACATTATCTGGTGAGCTTGGAACCTAACGATTATTAATGTCAAAACTACGACTGCCGACATATAGTTGGCAAGATAAATTAATCGAAATACGAGGAGAAATAAAGGCAGCTCATTAAAAAACAGTAAAGCTTGTTCCAATGGGTTACAAAATCAATTTCAAACATAATGTGTTGAGTTTGGAACCCCTGTCACAACTACGACTGCCGACATGACTATAGTTGGCAAGATAAACAAGGGCAAGCATGGAGGAATAAATTAATTTATTCCTCCATGGGGCAAGGTATGAATCGAAATACGAAGAGAAATAAAGCAGCTCATTAAAAACAGTATAGCTTAATCCAATGGGTTATAAAATCAATTTCAAAAACCACCCTAAATGGTTTAGAACCCCTAATGATTATTAATGTCTCAACTTTAAGACTGCAGACATTATTTGGGATATTACTGCAGCTAATCTCGTCCTCATTTATCTTACTTTCGGATGGTGAATGTACGACAACACGACTGTACCCCTTCTGTGTTGAACAACAACCCAGACAGTTCGTTACCTTCAAAATTAATGGATCATCGCCATGAGAAAAGGGTGGGCACCCCCCCCCCCTAATCACCCGCCCCTTGTCTAATTCTACCTCCATGTATACACGAAGAACGACAGACACATTATTGTCCCCGCAATTAAATCCAAGGTTTACAAAAGCAGGACAATAAACGCCAGGCTCGGGCTGACAAAAACAGATTCGATTAAAAAAAACATGATGGGGTTTTGGATTGTGATGAGGGTCTCTGATGCCCGGTCTTTTAAATAGCATGCGGCAGAGAGAGATTATGTCCCCGTGTAATTAACGCGTTTTACCCGTAAGGTGTCCCAAAACGTGCCTCAACTCCCAGGTCTTTCACTCCTCACCGAACGATTTGTAAATTTCTCTAAATTAACTTTCAAAGCACGTTTTTTTTTTTTTTTTTTTTTTTTTTTTTTTTTTTTTTTGGGGGGGGGGGGGGGGGCGTTTGGCGTTGCCTGAAAGTTTATTCACCCTGTTTACTCTTAATTTTACTAGAAGTGAGCACTTCACAATGGGTACGCCCCCTTTTCAAGACATCAAAGGACACTACAGGAGCCATGCGAGGACACGAACATTGCGTAATCACCAATTAACCTACCTGTACCAGAGCGAACCTTGCCCCTAAAAAACACCCAGGACGATCGAGGGGTTGAGAGACCTCTTCTTCAACACGTTTCTTTTATCTAGGGGCTGCTCTTTCACAACTTGTGGAGTAGTTTGTTCTTGGTAAAGTGGGCCTTTGCCGTTGGCGTATTGTCAGTCTGACCGGAATTGTTGCCGATTTTCTGCCTCAGCAATTCTCACGTGCGGTCCTGACCGGTAGTACCCATCTTGCCATCAAGGTAAAAAATAGATGGGGACATAATGTAAGGAGTAAGGGGTCCTTGCTCTCTGCCGACTGATGGACTGAGTGAGTCCACAGGTCCTTTTTCAGTGAGCATAACGCATTGACGAAGGCCAGGAACAAGACTCTGTTTATGCCTCAAAAATATAGTTAAACAGATTTCGTGACAAACAAAAGTGTTGGAGGCTTTGCAGCTTTACGGCTTTACTCGTTGGTAACAATAATGAGGACTAATTTAAATGGGATTTTATAAAAAGATGAATGAAAAGGGACATAATAATGGACCATCATGACACGACAGGCGAAGTGGAAAGAGGTAAAGGGGTAAAAACCGGATTACTTGTTCATTCCAAGAAAAATCTTCATCATTAACGAAATTCTCATTTTATAGTATCTGTTAATTCCCAAGCTTCGTTTAAACTTATCCTATTAAAATCATGGAGGAAAAAATGTTCTAATCGATAACTCACACTTCGGGACCGCCATCGACCGCCATCAGACTTCAAAAGAAGCTCCACAAAATAACCGCTAAGGTTTTACGTTATAGGCGCGAAAAGTAAATACTTTTTAATGGGTTTTTTTACCACGTCGTCTGACGTGGGTTGCCTGAGGCGGTATACAAACGAAGTGTATTGACTATCAATTAATAATGTACTCCTATTACTGCTAAGCAAGTCGGGCAGGACAACAGCACGAATCACCAAAAAGTCCCTGTTCACAAAGTCACAACAAGATAGTTTTGTCAATTTGCACATAATATCCAAAAAGGGAACGATCGTGTAAAAAGAACATGGTAAAACAAACGTAAATTTCAAAGGAAGTTTACAAGATCATTGTCTACGAGCTGGTGAAGTGCTGGCTCTCGATAAAAGAGTGATATTAAAATAGCAATGCACGAAAACGTAGTTTTCGAGAAAGAACACTTACGCAACTTTTTTCATTCATGACTGTCTGAGTTTAAAGGTACTGGACAACAATAGTAATTACTCAAAATAATTACTGGCATAATAAAAAAAAAATCACAAGCAATTGAGAGCTGTTGATAGAATAAATTAAAACATTGTGAGAAACTGCTCCCTCTGAAGAAACGTAGTTTTCGAGAAATAAGTCAGTTCTGAGGTCTCGAAATCAAGCATCTGAAAACACACAAGTTTGTCTGACAAGGGTGTTTTTCTTCCATTATTATCTCGCAGCTTCGATGACCAATTGAGTTCAAATGTTCACATGTTTATTATTTGGTGCATGTGTTGAGATACACCAAGTGAGAAGACTGGTCTATGACAATTAAAAAATAGTTTCCAGTGTCTTTTAGTGAGTCAGTTCGTTGTAGAAAGTTTCCGTAACACTTATTTTTTGTATTAGGTGAGTGGAAACATAATTAGATTTAACCCACGCAACTGAAATATGACGTCTCCTTAAATTTACTCAAATAAAAAAGGGAGGGGACGGTCATAAACATTTCATCATTAAGTCTTTAAAATGTCATCCATCACCAAAATACCGATCAACCTTTCACTAACAGAGTCATAAAATATCTGACCACAAGCATTATAGTTCTGCGGTTTAAGCGTAGGCTTTATAACCGCTGTCATGTAAAAACATTTTCAAAGTTCGTCATGTTTAAAGTCATGTTTAAAGTCACCTGGAAATAGAACTTTTTTTCTTTCAAACATAAGAGTATATGCTTACGAACAATAAAACAATTTTTTTAGTAATTGTTTGTCACGATTTATATGTTTAAAAAATATATAAAGTTTGCGGGGCTGACTCCGCCTACCCCTTTTGTGACGTCAATCGAGACAGACTTTGCCTGCAATGTGTATAGTAAACACACGTGCAAAGTACATGTACGTCCAAGTCGTGAGTTGGTACATTTCAAAAAGTGTTTTTTCTGCATTCAGCAGCAATACACCTGGTCGGCATTTTTGAAACGTACAAACTCACGACTTGGTCCGTACATGTACTTTGCAATTGTGTTTACTCTACGCATTACAGGCAAAGTCTGCCTCGATTGACGTCACGAACAGCGCCCTCTCGGGTCGAAGTCTACTCTTAAATTTGTAAATAACATAATAACTGATTTGTTAAAACCTTAGTTAACTGTTTATTCACATTCCACTCATCAAAATACATTAGTGACAAAAGCTTTATTTTGAAAAAATACCACTTCCAGGTGACTTTAAGTTTAAAGGCACTGGAAACTCAAAACAATTGTTACCATAAATACGTAATTGGTAACGAGCAATGGATAGTATAAAACACTGAGAGAACGGCTCCCTCTGAATTAACGTTGTTCTCGAGAAAGGAGTAATTTCTCACTGAAATAATTACTTGAATTGAATTTGAGACGCTCTCGAAATCGAGCATCTGAAACCACACAACTTGTGCGACAAGGATGGTTTTTCTTCCATTCGACGACCAATTGAGTCAAAATGTTCACAGACTTTAACAATTACTAAAGGTGTCCAGAGCCTTTAATGGATTGGGTCCTTACTCTCACAGTGGACGGAAAATATTGATGCGGAAAAAAAAGTTTTAAGATGGGGCCAGACGAGGGCATCATAAAATACCAAACTTGTGACCGACAGTATATGGGGCCTGTCGATTTGTATAAAGGATGGCACGGTTTTATTTGTTCAACTTAAATGTTATAAACGTCATGCATGAAGGTAGAAAATATATTTACTCTATTTTAAATACTCGTATACGAATACCATGGTAAAAATCAAAGTCCTATTTAAAAAAACGTATGTCTGAAATACTAAAGATGTAAGAGACTGCCCCACCCCTCCCACTTTCAATTTTCGCCATCTATATGTGCCCATGAACGTGTGCTAAAAGTGGGCGAAGCACAAACATGTTTCGTCGTTTGCCCGAATTCGCGGACAAAACCTTTGACTAAAACGTGATGCCACGTGATGGTTTATAATTCGTCACGTACATAGCTCGTGGTCCTCAACGGTACGCTTTCAAGAAACGTCTTCAACAATTTGTCTAAAATCTGCTTAAAAGATGTGTGCCTTTATTTGCTATTGATCAGCAGCGTTAAACCTTTACATGCTCAAATGGACTCGGAAGATAAGCCCCATTAACTAGTGATAAAGGGAACACATGTGAAGGATTGATACCGACTGATTTGATCTGTCAAACATGCAGGCCTGATACTTCACGGAGCGGAGGCCATTGGTGCCTTGGTGCCCGAAAAATGCTATCAGTAGAAATTTACAATTTTCCTCAAACGGGGGCCTTTTTACAAAGGAGAAAATGCCTTGTTGTCCATGCCCTTTCAATGCAAAAACGAAGCATAGCCTATACATGCCTGAACCGTGTACCCATTGGTCAAGTGAACAGCCTTCTGAAGAATTATCATCTTTATGGCGAAAGGCTACAATAATGTTTTTCAAAGTACGAGGCGGGTGCGCAAGTACAAATTACGAAGAAAGAGGCCTCCTTGTTACTTTGTAAAAACAAAATTTGAAAATAAGCTTACCTGATGTTCGTAAATGCGACTGAGGCCATTTCCAACCAAGTATGTGCCAAGCGTACCGATGAAAGGCCAGCCCTTGGGCCCAGGAATCTCATCAAATGACCGCACCTTTAGATCGACATCTTGCTGCTTCGGAGTGTGACTCTCCTCGGTTGAGGTACCGTGCCTAACGGGGCAGACACCCCACGACTCGGCCCTTTGATTTACGGTGGGGGCAGTGGTTCCGGTCGCATCAGTGGCTGTAGTTGCAGCAGCGCCCGATACAATAACTTCATGCATCTGTTGCACGGTGTTAATGTCCGAGGAGTGGGTCTGCTCACTGCCGTGGGGCTCTGGTGGTGGTGGGGATGGACGCTGCCTGGGCACGGCAAGTGTGCTTGCTGATTGTCGGGACGACCGAAGTCGTGATGCCGACGCAAATATACGGGAAACTTGTTTCGATGACATAATGAATGGTACAGGAACCTGTCAACTTGAAGAGAAAGTTTTTCAAAAGTCCCAGAACTTTCAGTTCGCTCTTCCGCTATACCAAATTTCTGGGTTTACTAAAACAAATTCTGGTATACTCTACTTCACTAAAACAATAAACTCATTCACGAGTAGGCTACAGCTCCAGTTGACAATCAAAGCTGGACATATTTCTTGACACACCAACTAGAAGAAGATTCCACGGAAAAGGTGTTAGTGGTTTGCCAAATCCTGCCGGAATGTTCAAGAGGGCGGCGGAAGCGGGCGAGGTGCAAATAAACAACCGAGTGTTCTCTAAACTGCCAACAAATACTGATTGAAGATCCGCGATCTTTCCGAAGTAGAGTAACACACGTGCACACCACCAACTTGCGTCTCTCTGTGACACCTCCTTGATCTGCGAATGTAGGCTTACCTTCTGCATGCTGCGGACGGTCCAGTAATTACACACTCGGGATTCCCTGGCCTCGCTTCATAACTCTGCGGTGATCGAATTCCCCCAGTGCTGCATTCCATGTGTGAAGCACGTGACACGGGCACTGGATGACAACAAACTTTCTACTTTGCATGAGTGCGTGCACGAAGCAACCCTTTTCGAAACCACGGCTTCAGCTTTGGATTTGGCTCAGGCTATAGGTTGTCCCCGTGGTTGTTTTTGACAATAATGCGGGTGCTATGCGTACGTGCTTGCAGGGCTTCAGACGAGAGGACATAGCCCGAAGCCGAATTCAAAGCAGAAGCCGTGGTTTCGAAAAGGCCCATAGTCGTGGCTCTACATCATGCCTTCCCCTATCTCGAATCTGATTGGATGATATTCTCGCTCGAAGTTACTTACAGAATCTGTCCCACAGGGATTTGAGTTGATGACATAATTTGGTTGTTCCACTGGATACAAATAGGCGTTACCAATATGCAAAACCAATAGCATAGTTATGTCATATCCACACTAGATGACAAAACTTTCCACCAAGGTTCATGGTTCATTTATTTGCCAAAGGATCAAAATATATAATAAAAACACAGTAGATAAATTAAAACAAACATGATGACACTGCAGATATATCAACTAATGGCACTGGACATTATTGGTCATTACTCAAAATAATTGTCAGCATAAAACATTTTAGTTGGTAACGAGCAATGAAGAGCTTTATTTTCCTCTTGCAACATCGATAAGCAATCGAGTCAAAATTTTCACAAATTAATGTTATTTTATGCATACTATGAGATACACCAAGTGAGAAGACTGGTGTTTGACAATTACCAAAGGTGTCCAGTGCCTTTAAAGGAGCCACATACACCCCCCCCCCCATTTAAAGACCCTGTCACACGAGAGCAATTTAGCAAGGGTCCCTTGCTTAATTTTAGTGTGGTTGGAAAATGTAGCAATGTCTGACAAGAATTTCCAAGAGAACTTGGACAGTATAGAACAAACTGCTGTCCTTTCACCCGAGGTACATTTTGTAACCTTTTCCAACCATGCTACAGTTTAAGCAAGGATCTCTTGCTAAATTGCTCTCGTGTGAAAGGGGCTCAAGAGTGTATGCTACTTTACCAATAGCGGCATTTACACGCATAAAGGCGATCGGATTACTACCAACCTGTTCACTGGTTGCCTAGTAACACAGTCACAGTAAACAGATTTACGATGACGTCACTACATACTGCGAAACAGTTACACACGTCACACACGTAAAAGTAGACGCGAAGCCACAGTTTACTTCTAAGAATATCGTGATTATTTTATAAACCGGAGCTGTAAACTATGAATAAGAAAACAAGAATGGATCCGCCCAAAACCATCCCTCAAGAAAAACCACATTTCATGATCCCCTATCCTAGCTCCCCCCCCCCCAATATCCGGAAAAGTCCTCCAAACCACACGAATCCCCCGGCAATTATTGTCAAAGTTCACTGCAGATCGTAAATCAGAATATCCCGTCCGTAAATATAAGTAACACGAATCACAAAAGATGGTTATGTGTAAAAATGGCCAATCAGAAATAGGAAAACAAGCTTTTTAGAATAATTATGTTGCTGATTTTAGATTATTGGTCTTGGGCTGTTACCAAATGTGTCCATTGAACCATCTCTGTCCTTACTCTATGATTGAACAGAATGAGAGCTAAATTTGTAACTTCGTGTGCCCAGATGCCAAACATCAGGCTCATGACATAGTTTTGCCATTGTGTCTGGTTTTGATTTTCTCGCTGGTTTTCTTCAGCAGCTCTGTGAAATCCGCCTTTAGGTTATTTTTGCCGCAAAAAAAAAACCCACTTCACAGACATGAACAAGCAAGGATGGTCCCAAGTTGCGAAAAGCGAGGTCGTATCGCATGCTCTCTATGGTCGGTTGAAATGAAGAAGCATGGACTTTGAAGTACTGGACAAAAAGATGAGAATTTGGAAACATCGTGGAGAGTCCATTAAAAAAAAAAAAAAAAAAAAAAAAAAAGTAGGACAAAGAATTGAGGAGGGGAGGTAGGCGGATCCAAGGATTTTGACTAATAAGCTATAATCTAATCCATAGGATTGAAACCATCTGTGTGGTGGAAGCAAGACCCCAAGCTGCTTCTGTCTCTCTTTTCTGTTTCAAAAGAAGTACACAGAAGGCCGTAAGATTACAGGAAAAACACGTTCGGCATGTAGTCGGCCTGGGCAAGGTAATTCAGAACCAGCAAACCGAGGTCATATAATCGTACTCAATGTGACTGCAACATTCTTTTGAAATAACTTTAAATTGTAACATGAATGTCCTTACTGACACAGTGACAGACCATAGACAGTTAAGACCATTATCATGTTGCCACCATCTTGGTCATGTACCTTGTTTCAATAGCAGTAATGGATGCTAGTACTCATTCTACAAAAAGGAACCAAACCATTTCTACTTCCGGCCTCGGTTTGGTTACTTTGATTTGATTTTAATGTGAGAAAAATCAAGATGGCTGCACCAAGATTGATATTAAAGGTCTATAACTTCCTCCATGGGCAGACAATGACAAACATGACAAACTATTTTAAAATCTAAAGATTCAGAATAACTTTTCTTACAGGAGATTCTAGAATTTCCCTTTAAAGACACTGGACAATATGGACAATTGTTAAAGAACAGTCTTTTCACTTGGTGTGTCTCAACGTATGCATAAAACAACAAACCTGTGAAAATTTGAGCTCAATCGGTCGTCGAAGTTGCGAGAAAATAATGAAAGAAAAAAAACACCCTTGACACACGAAGTTGTGTGCACTCAGATGCTTGATTTCGGAACCTCAAATTCTAAATCTGAGTTTTCAAAATAAATTTCGTTGAAAATCACTTCTTTCTCGAATTTCCCTTTAAAGACAGTGGGCACTAGTGACAATTGTTAAAGAACAGTCTTATCACTTGGTGTGTCTCAACAATGCATAAAACAACAAACCTGTGAAAATTGGAGCTCAATCGGTCGTCGAAGTTGCGAGAAAATAATGAAAGAAAAAAACACCCTTGACACACGAAGTTGTGTGCTCTCAGATGCTTGATTTCGAGACCTCAAATTCTAAATCTGAGGTTTCAAAATCAGTTTCGTTGAAAAACACTTCTTTCTCGAAAACTATATTACTTCAGCGGGAACCATTTCCCACAGTGTTTTATACTATCAACAAGTCCCCATTACTTGTTACCACTAAGGTTTTATGTCAATAATATATTTTAGAGAAAATACCAATAGTGTCCAGTGCCTTTAAAGTTGAAGTTTATAAACAAAAAAGTCCATTGAGGTTCAACACAACAAGAGTGTACTTTGGTGTCTCCGCGGGTCATGACCTTTGTACAGCTATTGCGAATGTTTGTTTCTGTTCTGAACTGGAAACTCAATTCTTGTTCCTCCCTTAGGGATGTTTTTTTGCCCCGTAACCCCACACAAACTTTTTCGAGTTTGAAGAGGAACTCTGAAGAAGAGGGCCAATTGTATTAAGCCCGAAAGCAAAACACCATGCTGAGCACAGGAAAGTAATGCTTAACAAAAAAAAGGTTACCATTGTTGTGACTGGTTCACCACTCAATATTTGATTAGCAAAGAAATGTTTCAAGCAAATATTTCTGCGTCACAGCTTTTTTTTCGTAAGATAAATGAGTGGATGAAAGAACGCCCCAATCCAACAAGATTTGTAATCTTCAAAGTAGTTCAGTGACAGACAACTGTGGAATTGATATCTCACTGGGACCAGAAAACTGCTTTATATTAAAGGTACTGAACACCTTTTGTACGGTGTATCTCAACATATGCATAAAATAACAAACCTGTGAACATTTTAACTCAACTGCCATCGAAGTTGCGAAAGAATATTAAATTAAAAAAAACAGCCTTGTTGCACAAATTTGTGTGCTTTCAGATGACTAAATGAGGCTTCAGCTGTACCAAGTAAGGTTTTACATGCCAACAATGATTATCACATAGGCAGTGGGACACTCTTGGTAACTACTCAAAATAATTATTAGCATAAAACCTAACTTGGTAACAAGCAATCGAGAGCTGTTGATAGTATTAAACTTTGTGAGGAACGGCTCCCTCTGAAGTAACGTAGTTTTCGAGAAAGAAGTAATTTTCCAAGAAGTTGATTTCCAGACGTCAGAATTATATTTTGAGGTCTCGAAATCAAGCATCTGAAAGCACACAACTTTGAGAGACGAGGGTATTTTTCCTTTCATAGTTATCTCGCAACTTCGACAACCAATTGAGTTCAAATTTTCACAGGTTTGTTATTTTATGCACATGTTGAGTTACACCAGTGAAAAAAAATTGATCTTTGACAATAACCAATAAAATTGCCTTGGATCGGTCGAGTTGGTCTTTGAAATGCGTTTGTAACCGTTTTTTCTGAACTTAATTTGTGTGGACCATTGTGTTCTACTTTTAAAAGATCTTTCTATCCATATGCATTTTATAACAAACGGTTACAAATGCTTTGTTATAGAACAACTCGACCGATCCAAGGCAACGTGTTTCTTTAACATGGAAGATCACGGTGCACAGTACATGTCAATGTAAAGTAAAACAGAGTGTGCCGATATCCCTCCCTTCTATTTCTACCTCCATACTTCAATGCCTTGAATGCACCTTTGGCCAAATATTGTTCTTTAACTCTTTTGGGCTTGATTCCACTAAGTGCTAAGATTGATCTTAACTGTTTATCTATCCTTATTGCCAAGCACAGTGTGATGGGCAATTAAAAACCCGTATGGTGTTACAGACATATGAATCTTAGTGCTTTGTGAAACTGAAACATCAGAAAACAAACAATAGATACGAATAAATCAAGACCAATTTTCTTTTTTTTTTTACAAGCTTTTTACTTGAAACTTAAACCTTTACACAATTGTTATTGGTCTGGAAAGTGTTCATGCGAACAGATTGTATTATTTTTCTTTTGCAAAGTTGAGAAATAAATAACTAAAATAGGAAACCTCTAATATTTGAGATGAGGGGGGGGGGGGGGGGGGAGGAGGAATCTGTGGTTTTACAAACAAAGTTAATTTTAACTTAAACTATCCGACCTTGCCAGCCAAAGAAGACCAGTTTGCTTAAAAGCACACAGTGCTGAAATTTACAAGTTTGTACAGCTCACTGAAACTTCCTGGCCTGGTTACTCAGAAGGCCAGAACGGCCCTTTCTTGGCAAAACAACACATTTTGTTTCCTTTTTTGTTATGCAAGTTGCCAGACTAAAGGCCTGAAGGCATCTTCAAGGTGTGGGCTACAATTATTTTTTGCCAGAGGCCGTTGCCACCTGCTCCTGGGGCTGAACGAGGTTACCCCTTTTACAGTCCATATGAATGTAGGCTTGGGTATCATCAGTCCAAAGCCTGGCCGATAGAGCAGAGAGCACTACCTCCCACACTTTAACTATCAAGTGTCACGACCGGGATTCAAACCCACACTCTGCCCACACTCTGCTGATCAAACACCAGAGCTTGAATCCGGTGCTCTTAACCGCTCGGCCATGACACGCCACTTACTCAAAAAAATACATTTTGCAAAAAGTAAGTACAGAGATAAGCTGTTTTGCCCATAGGACGAAAGTGTAAAAAGAGGCTCAGATAGGACATGTTATATTCAAATCCGTATACCATGTTTTTGAAACTTTGGAAAGGAAAGTTGACAAACTTTTTGAATCCATTCAACTTTATGGGTTGTGTGTGATGGCACAACGGTACACACAGAACATTCTGACAAGACCTTATTTTAAAGATTGACATAGTTTATCGATCACACAAAATCAACATGGATGATATTAAAAGGTCAGGCAGTAGGAGGGTTTATGTGTGCAGCCGATTCGGCCGCATGTTAAAATTCAGCATTCCGTATGCTCAGTCCTGTATATCATTACCAGCATCAAAAACTGGTGTGTGGTTTAACCATTGACCTCATTTATTTCACATAGAGATACGCAGTCAAATTTATTGCCAACTTGACAACAGTGACTATTTGGGCACTAAGTCACTGCACGTTTATCATATCATTGTATCCAATGGAATCAATGGATCTAGCGGCAGGGACCTGTCTTTAACCTTGCGGATACAGACAGGGGCCCAGTCTAACCCATTGGGAACTAGTTCAGTTGGTCTAAAGTTCACATAGAGGGCGTTGTTCACTTGGTCCAAAGTTGACGTAGAGGGCGTGTACAGCAGAGACAGGACAGCGATCAATCCCAGCATTTCTTCTGCTCCTGATGTCATCAACAACTGAATCAGAATCAACCACCGCTCTGACTGTCTGCTGCCCTCTTGTGTCCACATCAAGTCATCGTAATGAAGTTTGTCTTGCAGTGAACTGTGGATAGAAAAGGAAACACACAAATAAATTATTAAGATTCAGTAAGTTTATGCGCTACTTAGGATTACCTGTAGGTGGCATGGTTGGCATGTGCGTACAGCGCTCGCCTCTCACCAAGGTGACCCCGGTTTGATTCCTGGCCAGGGCCATATGTGAGTTGAGTTGTGCGTTGGTTCTCTGCTGTGCCACGACGGTTTTCCAGACCATCTGGTTTTACAGCCTCGGGAAAAATCAAACATTTTCAATCTTGGCTGTGCTCCGTGTTTACAATGGGTTGATGTGGCTGGCAGCCAACGGCGCCCTTACATGCCTGCTTCTCGAACACGTTGTACCTGTTCCTTCGCAATTCAGCTCTTAGCTGCAAGTAAGGATGATTATCCCCCTCGAATATTATTATTATTATTATTATTACTACATATATCATACCTTTACACTAGCACTTGATTTTCCTTTTATTTACTTGCAATGTCTTATTGTATTTCTCTATAAATAAAGGTGGCTGTAGAAATATTTTGGTTAGTGTGCCCTCGATAGTTGAACATGAAATTCATGAAATTGAACCTCAAATTTTATTTGCTGGAATCCTAAATTCACTCTAAAAAAGCTACACCTAAAACAAAAAGGCTAGATAGACAGCAACCCATCCCCCCTGCAAGCAACAGACACATTTTCTTCCTCTGACCATTACTAGGTCCTTTACTTCATCTTCATCTTTCTTACCAATGAAATTAGAGACTGGATCTTTGCCCTCTTCGTTCCTCAACGTCCCTGTGATGTCCTGGTTCTCTATGATGGGTGAAAACAGATGAACAAACTCTGATGTGTAGGGTGGTGCAATCATGTCCAAAACCTAACAACAAAAGGTTGAGAGAGAAAGAGAGAGATGATGAACAATGCACCAGAAGTAGGCCTGGACGACTCGACTAGTCGCAACATCGACACAAGTCACAACAAATTTTTAATTCTAAGATGCATTACAGCATATTGTTTGTCGGAGGCGCAATAAAGAAAAACTTGTGCTGAAAGGATTGTTTTAGTGATGTCTGATTATGTTGGGTAATTAAATTTTGTTGTCGTGAATAGTCGTGAGCGCTAAAAATGGTTCACAAAGCAGATAGCTCTTACTATTTTTGTAGTAGCCGTGGCGGCACGATTCACCGAGTAGTGCGGCTTGACTAAGTACTCATTAGTCATTTTTTTTTTACCCATAAACACTGATGCTTGTTAGCACTGTAAACTTTCCCAAGCTCTGTTAAAAAAATCACATGCATTTAACTCGGCAGCTAGAGACAGCCCAGAGACTGCCCAGTAGCTAGAGACAGTTAGTATCCTATTGACCCCTTGCAAGCACATCACACCCGGTGACTGTGCCAGGCTCACCATCTTGGTGGTCAATAGGTTTTCGTGTAAACGCTGCATCACCTAAAATACGCACTTCACTTAATAACACACAGAGTGACATCGCCCACCAGTATGGCGCATCCAAGATTATTCTGATGATGAGGTCATATGAATTGAGTCAATATTTGTATTTTTTTTAGTAATAAGCATGCGATGGTTGGGGCTTACCTCCGTTACAAAATGGCGGATGAGAGACATATCTGTATCTAGTTGGTCGACACATTTGGCAATGTACTGGACGACAGGAACCACAAAGCCTTTACTGAGTAAATGAACCATCCGATCTAAAATAGTCTTTTTCAACTCCATCTGTGCACAGTGTCATCAAATAATTATAACAATGTTAATTTTTAAAGGCACTGGACAATTTTAGCAAATACTTGAAACTTATATAATAATAATAAATCTTAGAAAGCGCTGGTATCTAATTAACGGTAGGCTTGACTGAAGAGGTAAGTTTTGAGATTGGAATTAAATGAAGACAGGACTCCATTAGTACTATAGAGTGCTATAGACTGTATCGAATAACCTCTTTATTGCTATGAAAGTAGCCATCTTGTAGGACAGACGGTATGTGTGTCTTAACGCATACATCAATGTAGCACGCATCATGCAGCGCTCCCGGTTTGATTTCTATGACACATGCACGCACACATGCACGCTTTAATACAGATGCCATGTTGTAGGGCAGGTATTTGAATATTTGATGTAGGGCAGGTATTTGAATATTTGATGTAGGGCAGGTATTTGAATATTTGATGTAGGGCAGGTATTTGAATATTTGATGTAGGGCAGGTATTTGAATATTTGATGAAGGGCAGGTATTTGAATATTTGTTGTAGGGCAGGTATTTGAATATTTGTTGTAGGGCAGGTATTTGAATATTTGTTGTAGGGCAGGTATTTGAATATTTGATGTAGGGCAGGTATTTGAATATTTGATGTAGGGCAGGTATTTGAATATTTGATGTAGGGCAGGTATTTGAATATTTGATGTAGGGCAGGTATTTGAATATTTGATGAAGGGCAGGTATTTGAATATTTGTTGTAGGGCAGGTATTTGAATATTTGTTGTAGGGCAGGTATTTGAATATTTGTTGTAGGGCAGGTATTTGAATATTTGATGTAGGGCAGGTATTTGAATATTTGTTGTAGGGCAGGTATTTGAATATTTGTTGTAGGGCAGGTATTTGAATATTTGTTGTAGGGCAGGTATTTGAATATTTGATGTAGGGCAGGTATTTGAATATTCAATACAGTCTATTAAAGCCATTGGACACTTTCGGAACAGAAAAACAATTAAAAGTTCACAGATTTACAAATAATTTTACAGGGTTTACAGAAGGTAGCGGTGAAAGACTTTTCTTGAAATATTATTCCATGAAATGCTTTACTCTTTGAGAAAACATTAAAGCAACATAAATTCTCGATATCGAGAATTAAGGATTTGTTTTAAACACATGTCATGACACGGCGAAACGTGCGGAATTAAGGGTGGGTTTTCCCGTTATTTTTTCCCGACTACGATGACCGATTGAGCCTAAATTTTCACAGTTTTGTTATTTCATATATAAGTTGTGATACACGAAGTGTGGGCCTTGGACAATACTGTTTACCGAAGTTTACCTGAACGAGTACATCAAGCTGTGGGTAGGGGTCTTCAAATAATCGCTTCAATAGATCCAAGACCTTACCATGGATGAGTGGGTGGCAGTTCACTACCTGTGGGCAAAGTCAAACATAAATTAACACATATTTTATCTCAACTTTGGACTACACTGTCTTTTTAAAATTTTATTTGGTTACACATCTAACAGCAAAATTACAGCCAATAACAAAATGAATAGGAAACGAGAAGAAATTACACCTGTGTCCTTAAAGGCACTGTACACTATTGGTAATTACTCAAAATAATTGTTAGCATAAAACACTTACTTGGTAACGAACAATGGAGAGCTGTTGGTGGTATAAAACATTGAAGTAATGTAGTTTTTGAGAAAGAAGTAATTTCTCACTAAAATAATCAAATTGAATTGGAGAAGCTGAGGTCTTGAATTCAAGCATCTGGAAGCACACATCTTGTGCGACAAGAGTGTTTTTTTCCCGTTATTCTCTCGCAACTACGATGACCGATTGAGGTTTGTTGTTTTATGTGAGAGGACTGGTCTTTGACAATTAACAAAGGTGTCCAGCGTCTTTAATGTAAAGCAATTTTTCTAGTTTTACAGAGATATCAATTCCAGAGTTCCCCACCACTGTACTCCATGGATGACCTTAAAGATTACAAATCTTTTCAAATTGGTTTCTTCTTATCCAACTGTCTGTCCAGTTCATACTGGTTCATACTTCCTGCAAATGCGAATGTGATAAGAATTTTGATGGCACAAATTCGTACGGTATAGTTCCAGTTGTGCTCAACTAACTCCTACGAAATATTCGCTGTGAAAATGACGGCAAAATTCGCTTCCCATTCTCTTGGGCACTCACCTCATCCAGCACAATGAGGTGCAGGGGTGTGTGATCTGTGATGCGCTGGAAATACGCAGGATCTGTGACCGTCTTGTCTACCCAGTATAGAACACCAAGAGCAACCACTGGATACCTGTTAACCATTAGAAATATACACAGAGTTAGAAGCAAAACATCTCAAAACAGCTCTCCATTACTCGTTACCAAGTAAGTTTTTATGCAAACAATTATTTTGAGTAATTACCAATAGTGTCCAGTGCCATTTAAAGGGAGGTATACCTTTGGTAATTACTGCACACGCAAACTTACTTGGTAAGGTGGTTTTAGAGAGAGCAATTTAAAAACATTTTAATCTGAGAAACATTTCTGCGTGAAACATTTCTCAGATTGTGTATTGCATTTATCGATACAAGCAAGGGCTGGGGGAGTTTGCGATGGACTGGCATCCTGTCCAGGGGGAATAGAAATATTCTCAGTCGTTTAATTCCAATGAAACAAGATATAAACACCGACCTAATGAGCCATATTGGCTCTGGACAAACTTTACTTTAATAATATAATATCAAAGTCTTATATAGCGCACGTATCTACCAAACAAGGTATTCAAGGCGCTGAGTATATCGACGAACTTTCAGAAAGGTAGGTTATTGAAGTGATAAACTATTAGACCCAAATATGTAACACCTTATAAGGGCTTACACTGTACTACAGCGCACTCAGCAGCAACTGCCAGGAACACCGGGGCAAACTCCTTCTCTTTTTGATAAGTGCACTGGGTTCTTTTACATGCATTACACAACACATGGGACCAACGGCTTTACGTCCCATCCGAACGACGAAGCAATGGTTAAGTGTCTTGCTTAAGGACACAAGTGTCACGGCTGGGGGTTTGAACCCACACTCTGCTGATCAGAGGTTGAATTCCATGCTCTTAACCGCTTGGCCGCGACACTTCCAGACATTATGCAAGTTTCATACCTGACACATTGGTAGAATGCAGTAAGTTCAGCAGTCAGTTCGGATCCCACCTTCTGGTCATTACTGCAGATACTGTGGGCCTTCTCAATCGCTTGGGAAGTCGACTTTAACTCGTCCTTATTCAACGAACTCCGCTTTTCCTAAAAAAGGGAAAATATTTATAGACTTGGGTGCACACTTATTAGGCACAAGGAACAACTAATATCGATGGAACCTTAAAACTGGAGACCATCCAGATGTCATCTCAAAAATGAGGTTGAAGAAAAACCTTTATGTCAAATGTATATTCATAATACCATTTTGTAAAAAGCAAAGCAGGGCCTACAGGCTAAATCTATATGCTAAGCATAACTATATCTACATTAATCCAACCTTGTCCCCATGGAAACTCCTTACTTGGACCCTGATTGGACAACGACTTTACAATATTTGAATATGAGGTTCAGCCAGCCGCCGGCAACCAACAATGTACAAACAAGCTATTAAATCTGGTACCATACTACGAGATTATAACGAAGATGTGAATTTTGAAAAGTAGCCAGACTCTTTGAATTTGCATACGTATCCAAAAATTGTGGTCAGCAAATGATCAAATACTAAAGTGAGAGAGCGGTCAACCTTGTAACCGCTCGCAAACCCACGGGACGAGGTTGAAATTAAGCATTACCATGAACCTTAGAAAAAGAAATTGCTGAAAATGTCCCTTTGCTGGGCAGTACCTTTTTGTATATCTCATGGACACTAGCGGAGTACGCCAAGAGGTATGTGTATTTGTGTCTGTGCTCTGAGTTGACCACAGCTCCTGGTTTGAACAATGTCCGAAGGAATAGATCCAGTAGCTGGGGGATTCTAATCAACTCCACCGGGGGTGGGTCCGGGGCACTGTAGAACTTATACAGCTGTGGGAAAAATATGAGTGTTCAATCAATCAATCAATCAATCAATCAATCCATCAATCACATTTACATTTTAATTTGTTAAAAGTAAACGTACTAGAAATATAGGTAAAATTTATAAATTTCGAAAAAAATATTTTATAAGTGTTTCTCTTTGTGCTAGCGCCTCCCCTTGGGAATCTTAATCGTGGATACATGCACTATATCAGACTTCAGTATGATTATTATTCAGAGCCAACAGTCCTAAAAAAAAAAAATTTACTTCTTTTTTTCCACACCATGCAAAACTTCAAACATCACTTCTAACTGAAAAATAGATAAGTTGCAATAGACACCATCTTTACGGGCAAATTGCATTTTGGCTTGCAGGCACACCATGCGTCCATTTACTATCGCAGCCACGCTGTTGACTAACCAATCAGGCAACAAATTTTGTACAATGCGCTCAAGCTGCACGCAGTTCTCGCACAAAACGCATGGCTGTGTGTTCCGAATTGCCCGTAAAGATGGCCAATTTACGTCAGACACACAAGGCCTGAAGGCCACTTCAAGGTGTGGGCTACAATTGTTTTTTCCAGAGGCCGTTGCCACCTACTCCTAGGGCTGAAACAGGGTTACCCCTGGCCTTTTACAGTCCATACCGATGTAGGCTTGGGTATCATCAGTCCGAAGCCTAGCCAGGAGAGCAGAAAGCACTACCTCCCCATTTTTATGTAGCAAGTGTCACGACCGGGATTCAAACCCCCACCCCGCTGATCAAACACCAGAGCTTGAATCCGGTGCTCTTAACTGCTCAGCGATAACACGCCACAATTAAAGAAACACGGCCACGGTGGTACCTTTCCACTGATAAAAATGTTGATAAAATCAAGTCAAAGGTTGTCCTGTCTTACCACAGTAATGTCTGCTGTATTGAGAGCTTCTCTGCTGATCATTGAGAGTAATGCTTGACATGCTTTGGGGTATGCTGCAGCACTACTCAATGCAAGACTTATCTGTGTTACACCTTCACCCCTACAACATGATGGCAAACCAATGATACCAGTTAGCAATTCATTTTAGCATGGCTGTGAAATGTAGCAATGTTTGACAAGATTTTGCAAGAGAACTTGGACCGAACCGGCTCTTTTCAGAGCAAATTTCAGAGCCAACACTCACCCTAGGAGATTTACACATGGTTGTACCCGCAAGTTCAAGATTTATTTATAGTTTCTTCTTATTTCTCCACACCATTCAAAGCTTCAAACAATACTTAGAACTTGGTCAGTAGAACAAAAGTCACGTTCCTTTCACGCGAGGTACATTTTGTCAAATTTTTCAACCATGCTAAAATTCTCTCGTGTTAAAGGGGCTTAAGCAATCAAATTTTGTTAAAGTTGTACCAAGTCATTTTCCCTTCTGGGCCAAATTTCATGGCTCTGCTAACCGCCAAATTCTGCACTTACGATCACTATCCTCTGCTTGCTGCTAAGCGTAGAAATTTCTGTGCTAGGTGTGGAATGCCTAGTAAGGTAAAGTACCAATGCGCACAAGCTGAAATTCCCCGCTAACCCTTGAAATTCCGCAAACCCATTACGGCCATTACGGTAAGCAGGGCCATTACGTTAAACAGAGCCATTACGGTAAGCAGGGCCATGAAACTGGGCTCAGTTGCATTACTTGATAAAATATAAAATAGGAATGAAATATTTCATGTTGAAAACATATTTATTATGGCCCGGCTAAAATAAAAAGAGAAAAATTCCTACTTGTTCTTGCCAGCGTTCTGCACTTCTTGATACAATCTTCGGATGATAGATCCACCATCTTTGTCTTTGGCTAGGAGATGCATCAGCATCTGTGCATACAGGTAGGTGTGCTCACCGTGACAAACCATCTTCTGTAACGTCACCAAAGTTAGCGGTAGTTAATAGCGGTAATAAGGAATACAAATAATAAGGGAATAAAAGGGTGGCGACGAGTTCTTCAACAGCCGTTTACAACCGGCAGGAGAGGTTGATAGTATACATTGTGAGAAACAGCTCCATCTGAAGTATGTAGTTTTTGAGGAAAAGCAATTTTCCACAAATTTTATTTCAATACCTCAGATTTAGAATTTGAGGTCTCGAAATCAAGCATCTAAGAGCGCACAACTTCGTGTGACAAGGATGGTTTTTTCTTTCATATTTATCTTGCAACTTTGACAAACAACTGAGCTCAAACTTCCACAGGTTTGTTATTTTATCATATGTTGAGATACACCAAGTGAAAAGACTTGTCTTTGACAGTTACCAATAGTGTCCAGTGTCTTTAAAAACTGGAATATCAGATTTCTGTTGTAAAGGGTTGAATTACATACACTGAACTCAGGAAGGTGTTTGATGACTGCGTCTTCACCCCCTTCCAGCAGTTTGTTGATCGTCGTCTGCAGCACCTTGGTGAAGACTTCAATCTCATGGCAAGCAGTGGACACGTTACCAATCTCTCCCTGGTACCCCGCATCGGAGATTAACTGACAAAGGATAACAACAGCAGGTTAAAAGACTACTTATAGGGAAACATCCAAAAGCATGCTGATGTTTTTCAAACTTTTTTTGGCAAAGCTAGAATAAATTTATATTCAACATCATCAAAGCATACTTCATAGCCCCTCCAAAAAATATCCACGAAAATCTAACGGTACATAAAAAAACATCATTGTCAAATTCTGCTTTCTCAACAGGTTAGTTTGATATAATTATTAATTGAAAAAAAATATTGTCGTACAACGAAGTTGAAGACACATCTTTTTGTTAAATAACTTGTATTTTTTGCATTTTGTAGTTCATTCTGTATTTTTTGCATTAAATTTTTTTTAAATATTCCTGGTTTCACTCTTTCCCTTTTCAAAAGTGCTTTGAGACTTACTTGTAATTTTGCGCTATAAAAAAAAAAATTCATTATTTCTTTTAATTATAGCTAGCTTACCTTGATGGTAAAGTTAAGCATAAGACAGTCAGGATGAGCCTCGGCAAGCTTGTAGAATAAAGACCTCCATGTTCGATGCTGAATCATTATCTCTAACCAAGCCGGTGTCTGCTCAGAAAACAAAAAACAGGAGAAAACATAGCAACATGTTTGCAAACTATGTTGATAATACACTCTGAACCCTTAATGCCTGCACTTTAAAGCGTTTGGGTACTTTTTTTCTACGACATAAAACACAAACGGCCACCGATTTACATTAAACTTACGCGGTTTAAAGATAATGGTAATAATAATAATAACAAAATAATAATTAGACTTGTAATAGGCACATATCCACCCTGCTGGGTGTTCAAAGCACAGCAAAAACAATAACAAAACAAAACAAAGAAAAACAGACGCAACAAAATTAGTCCTTGACAACCTGTGACATAAGATAAGTTTGGAGAAGAGATTTGAATTTTGTGGTACAAAGACAAAATCTAAGATTAAGTGGTAGAGAGTTCCAGATGTATGGCGCAGCTGAAGAAAACTAAATGTCACCCCAGGAGTGTCGAGACTTGGTAAAAGGCTTCCCTTAAAATATTACTTACTGAGGAGCTGTAGCTTTTGAGAAATAAGTAAAACAATGTCAAGGGTTCGATTCCCTACCGAGTGATTTGCATGTGGATTTTTTCACAGAATTTAGGACAATACTGAGTATAAATTGCTATGCATTGCGGGTAAAAAAATAATGTTCTTTATCCTCGATGCAAAACTAATATCTATTAATTTTCTATGGTTACTACAATGCTATCAACATCGTTTCTCCATCTTGCTTTGTTTTTCAGAGACTTCCTGGTAAAACATACCCCTCCTTCCTCGCTGAAGATAGAGTCGGCTTTCTTGGGATCAAAATGCTTGATGAGGATGGCCTTAAGATGGTCCTCTACCCTCTGCTGAACCTCAGTGGGATTTACTCCTAGAAAACAACAAATATACACAAATAGTCATGAGGAAATTGGAGTTTCGTTTGACACAAAATAATAGCAAAGTTCGCACAAGGACAATCATTGACTCTAGTTTGACTAATATTGCCCAAACTCTGTCGAGTCAAAGATAGTTGGACACCGCAGGTCGACTATTTGGAACCAACCTACCGGGCACGGTCCTATTAGCAGTTACCAAAAGCCGTTTTCATAGCTCAGTGCAAAGTGGACCAGTTATAACAAAATGTTAACGTGCTTTAAGTTGAAAGTCGTGTTGGTGACATGACTACAGTCAGCTTGAATCAGCTACAGTCATCTTCAAGCTGATGCTCATTGTCCACTTAACGGCAAGGCTCCCCACTATTTCTCAGAACTACCTCAAGTTTACACTCCGTCAAGGAATCTTCGATCCAGTTCCACGGCTCCGACAAATCACTGCATGTCAATGGTCTCCACGCACTGAGTGTGGAGGTCATAAATATTCATTGATGCAAAAACCAAGCCCAACATAGGTGTGCCGAATTATCTACGAGCGCTCCATGCAAGGAGAATATATGACTCATGACAGCCATTGTGATGCACTCTCTATTTTGAGTTCTATGGCTCCATCTAAACAAACAGATCACACTTACACCTCTTCTCTAGCAGAATTGATTTTAAGTATGTTCTAATTTTGTATCTGGCACCTAGACTACAATACCTGTGAATATCAGCCATTCAGCGAAAAGGTTGACAGTCTGTGCAACAGCGGTGTAATTTTCAGAAAGCAGCAGTACAACCTGCTCAGGTGTCCCTCCTGATTGGAAATACCTGGAAAACGAAAAAAAAAAAAGAGAAGTAGGATTTGAAACTTTTAGTATAACTAAGAGGCGTTTGCGGTAACACCATGTGAATATCTCTTACTTCTGTAAAGACGTTGGTTTTGAAAAGAAATGTTAACCAATGGTTCTTTTCAGAACCAACACTCCTCAAAAACTGAGAAGCATAATATTACAGGGTGTGCATTGACCATTGCTTAAAGTAACAATATAACAGTTCACAGATTTTCACACAACTTACAATGGTATGAAGATGGCCATGGTAACTCAAAATCAAAATTGTTGATTTTTTACATACGTGAACTAAGCGTCCTACAAGAGCCAAAAAAGCGCTCACAAGTTTTTAACATAAAGTAGGGAGCCAATCAGCATGGTTTCTTTGTCCACCCCTACCAGGGATAAGTGACAAGAAACATTGATACAGAGCGCTGCTCATGGTAGCAAGGCTGTAACATGTCATTCAACAAAACAAAAAGAGATAATACCTCTTCAAGTCCTTGAATACGCCGGACTCCATGATGTAATCTGTGCTGGCAAACGCTTTGAGGCATTCTCGCTGAATAACTTCATCGTCTTTGGTCTCGTCTTCCTTGTAAGGATCCGGCACCTCCTCAGGTTCTTCCTCCTCTGCATCGTCTTGATCAACATCCTAGTCAATATCACAAGATAATCAATAATCAATATCACAAGATAATCAATATTCAATATCGCAAGAAAGTCGATAATCACCATACAAGATTATCAATAATGATTGGATTTCTAACTATCAACATCCTAATCAATAACACAAGATTATCAACAATCAATGTTGCAAGATAATCAATAATGAGTGCACAGTGGTTTAAGACCCAGACATCAGGTCCGATTTTTTTTTCTGAGATAACTACATATCTTTGGTGACTTGAACAAGAAGAACTAATTTGTTGAAGAATTTTTATTTTTTTGAAATTTATGACCCTGGTTTTTTAAGGATTTGTAATTCGTATATTGTGACATACGTTTATATTCAGCAAAAATCACAAACCCTTATGTTAAAAAAAATACCAGGGTAGGCATATACAAATTGTTTGAGAAAACAAATATTGTTTTTAAATTACCTGTATAAGTGACCTTTCGCACTGTAGAAAATTAAATACAGACCGAAGTTTTGATGATACGGCAAAAATGCTTTGAAATCTTCGACTAAAATGTCAAAAAATGCTACTTATAAAAAAAAATACCGCCACACATCTTTAAAATAAGCCATTAAGGGCCTGGACGGAATGCTAAAAATATGTAATAGATTAGTAAAGTAACCATTCGTTGTGGCTAGAAATTCACGGTAAATTAGCGAAAATGAGTTTTTATTCCTGAAAATGAGAATTTTCAAAAAAGCAATTGTTTACATCGCAAAATTAAGGAAAATAAACAAAAATCAAATCGTTGGATATTTTCCCAATCGGGCACCAACGGCCAACATATTTTTTGTATTTGTTTCCATAAAATGATAGAGTGACTACTTAGCTTTGAAAATAAAATAGCGCCGAAATCCCGCAAGATCGCCTTCACTCCCAAAAACTAAGTTTTCAGAACGCTGTTTTTAACCAAAAACATCGTGTACATTAACATTACACACGGAAGATATAGCGCCCTCTGTTGACTTCAAAACCACATCATAAAAATTGTCACAATAATTCGTGAATCACGACACGGATCGATAAATTGTGGATTATTTTAATGGACAACCACGTTTTATCTACCTAAAGATGACATTGAGACATGCTTGAGATATTATAAAGGTATTTTTGACCGATTATGAAGGTATTTTGACCGATTATTGTACAGAAACTTGTCGATGTCGGGGTCACATAGGGTTTTAAACCACTGTGGAGTGGTCAATTTCTAAGGATAAATATCCTAATCAATTTCACAAGATAATCAATAATACGCATGTCACAGAGGTCAGGTCAGAAACTTATCTGACACAACCGTATTAACCAGCAACATCAATGCCTACCTCAGATGAGTTCAAGCGTAGAGTTTACAGGTCTTTGATGGATTTTGCAGCAGTTTTTTGTCACTCACTGATTTGTTTGGTTTTGGGTGAAAGCCTGTAGGAGTGAACTCGGGTGACACATACATGTCGTCATGAGCATTCACTATTTTATCTACCGGGTATATTTATTATATTCATATAAGATCAAGGACTATCATCATCATCACCTCATCACATCATGTTCTCATCCCATCCATCACCTCTCTTGTGAATGCATCCCTAACATCTGGTGTGGTACCTGAGTCTTTTAAATCAGCCATCATTTCACCTGTCCTCAAGAAGCCTGCCCGAGATCACAATAGCTTGAAAAATTATCGCCCTGTGAGCAATTTGCCTTTCTTGTCCAAGGTTTTGGAAAGAGTTGTTGCTAAGCAGTTGACAGACTACATGTGTAACCACAACCTTCATGAGCCCCTTCAGTCAGCCTACAAGCGTTTCCATAGCACTGAGACATCCCTTCTGCGGCTTCACAATGACATCCTTTGGGCGATGGAAAAACAGGGAATAACCATTCTTGTCCAGCTTGATCTCAGCGCCGCCTTCGATACAATCGACCAAAGCGTCCTTCTTCATCGGATGGAGAAGCTTCTTGGAGTCCATGACATCTCACTGAAGTGGTTCATGTCCTATCTGTCTAACAGATCACAGCAAGTCCAGATTAACCAAGAGTCTTCCTCACCTCAACAACTGAAATATGGTGTTCCCCAGGGATCTGTCCTAGGCCCACTTCTATTTCTAATCTACACCCTACCACTAGGAAATATCATCCGTAGACATGGCATTGATTTTCATATGTATGCTGCTGACACCCATATCTACACATCCATCTGTCCTACTACACCTGATGGCATTCTACTTGGGGTCTCCAGAATAGAAGATTGCATCACAGAGGTTCAGAACTGGATGTCATCTAATTTCCTTCGGCTCAATGCAGACAAAACAGAAGTATTGCTGTTTGGTTTCAGAGCTCAACTTTCCAAGTTCAACCTGCCATCCCTAAAGGTTGCTGGAGTTGATGTCTCTATCCAGACTAGTCCTGTCAGAAATCTTGGGGTCATGTTTGACTCTGGAATGACCATGTCTGCTCAGGTATCCAGTATTGTCAAGTCTGCCAACTTCCATCTGGTCAACATAGGTAGAGTGCGAAAGCTGCTGACTGTCGAGACCACAAAGTTAGCTGTGCACACACTAGTAACATCTAGACTGGACTACTAAAACAGTCTCTTGACTGGCATCAACAAGAACCTGGAAAGAAGGCTTCATAATGTTCAAAGGACTGCTGCAAGATTGATCCTAAGTATACGCAAATACGACTCCATCAGTCTTCATCTATTCAACCTACATTGGCTTCCCATCACTCAAAGAATCTCCTTCAAAGTTATGATCATGATGTATAAAGCGTACCATAAGCAAGCTCCTGGATATATCATGGACATGCTCGAGTTAAGATCTCAACAAAGACATCTTCGTTCAACTACCTCATGCTCCCTTTTTGTTGTGCCAAGAACTCGCTATTCTACTTTTGCAGAGAGATCATTCTCTGTATATGGCCCCAAAATGTGGAATAAGCTTCCTACACAGATCAGAAATGCCAGCTCACTTACCTTATTCAAGACACTCCTTAAAGCTCACCTGTTCCAGCAGGCTTACTAACCATTCAACTGTGCCTCAGCGCCTTAGAACAAACTCTTGATTTTGGCGCTCTACAAATGACCTTTGATTGATTGATTGATTGATCATCATCTTCCTATACTGTGCAGAAACCTCCTCTGGAGTATACTTGCACATTGGTTGAGATGCAAACTAACAGGTGCAGACATAAACTCAAGGCATAAAAAGATACGCATACTGTGCAAGTAAAAGCATTTAAGCATTTTGTGTAGGGGGGATGGATAACTAACTGAAGGTGATACCGTTCAGTCTGGTCTTGAAGACATCCAGAGTTGGTGACTCAGTAACTTGCTTGGGCAGTGAATTCCACAGGCGGATGGTGTCTGGGAAGAAGGAGCCTTTCAGTAAGTTTGTGCGGGTGTGGATGGAACAAGGAGTTTCATGTTATTTCCTCTGGTGGATGACTTGGCTGGGATTAGCTGGTTGTCGGGGATGTCAAGGAGTTTGTTGACGACCCGGTACATCATTGAAACTTTGGAGACACCAGACTACACCAGACAATGTCAAGTGTCAACAAAGCATTGCAGGGTCCAGTAACTCGGACCAGCTCGGACTATTATTGTACTACTACTACCTAGTACTACTAGTTAGTAGTTCACCTCCAATCTCCATGGTCATATGTAGTTGTGAATATTCAACCAATAAAAGGAGCTAATAATATTAAAATTAAACAATAAACTGCAATTTCATACTATAACTAATTTTAATATTACTAATAAACAAGTAATAATTTTGTAAAGATTACAACTTAAATTTTTGGCTTTCAAATTCAAGAATCCATGCCACATCCATCATCCATGACCATGTCTTGTCTTGTCTTGTCTTTACTGCACAAACCTCCGCCACTGGGCTATAAACGTGCCGTGCTGACCCTCATCATGCACGCATGGTCCTACTAAAAATTAACATTTGCAAGGAGGGACTTAAAATTATTATTAGCGTCAGGCAGGGGCTGATTTTCCCATTTGATTTTTTGATCTGGCTGGCTGGTCATATTTAAACTATCTGCAAAAAAAGCATTTTCCATACAGAAACTTTTCCAAATGCTGATACTTATCACATTTACTAGTAATACACATTAAATTAAAATTTACTTTCTCTTGTTGTAAATAAGAAATAAAGAACAACGCCCTCTACGGCAGTGCTAGTACAATACAACAATACAAAAGCAAAGAAATGAATGTCTTTCGTGTCTTTTCAGTTTTATTTTTAATTCTCTTCGTCTGTTTGTGGTTATTAATCTACTTTCTTACCGGGTGATCGTAGTCCCAATCTCCATAGTCATCCGGATCCATTTCAGCTAACTATATTGATGTTCTACAAGTTTTAAAAACGATAGAAGCCACAATATTCATTACATTTTAAAATCTCAAGAGCCGCCATGCCACAGCAAAATAAACTAACACAAGGGCGCCGCCATCTTTAATACATTGACCAATCCTGATAGGCTTTTCTTAACGAAGTGTCGCGACGGCTCAATGAAACCTTAACGTTCATTGGCTTAGATTGACCTTTGTGCTTGCGGCAACGTTTTACAAGCGATTCTCCAACAAGCAGATGTAGCGTCGCGTGCCTGCACGAGAGACTTGGCCAAGCTATTTTTTCTTTCCTGCTAATCCACCGTCATCCAAGCCTTCAAAATGGTAAGATATATCTGATTTGGTTCTTTATGAAACCGTAAAGCTTACTTTACATTTATTTTGTTACATGTATTCTCCCGGTATGATTTACAGGCTGCAGAAATATGGCCATAAAATGTGTTTTGATAAACTTTTTGTAATGGAGGTTTACACAGTTGGTAAAACGTCTAAATCGTTTCTCACTCATTACTGACATTTTATGTTTGTAGTAGCCCTCAAATTGGTGTTGAATGAATAATGAAATGTGTTAAAGGTCGTGCTTTTTTTGTACCAAGCTCAATATCATTCAATAAGCCCCCTTTTTTTAAAGCAGTAAATAAATAGTACTCTGTTCGGGTCGCACTAAATACCGGTCGCACTAAACACCTACAACTCACGACCCCTCACGACCCCTCATGACAACTCACGACAACAATTTTTAAATGCACCTTAACAAAAGATTTGAACATAAGTCAGCCGTGAAATATATGCACAAGAGTCATATGCATCTAAATCACTTTTAAACTGTTGAAAATTTTGTTCTTTTAACTGTAAAAAGGGTGTTTTTTTACCCTAAATTTAGTAGCAAACGCGGGTCGCACTAGTAAATACCGACAACTCACGACAGCTCACGACAACAATTTTTAAATGCACTTTAACAGAACATTTGAACATAAGTCAACCGGTAAATATATGCACAAGAGTCATATGCACCCAAATCACTTTCAAACTGTTGAAAAAATTGTATTTTTAAGTGTACAAAAAGTGTTTTTTACCCCGAATTTAGTAACGAACGGAAATATCCGCCATGTTGTCTTTCGACGTACTTGGACGATTCCATTACACCGCAGGGGTGATACAATATGCAAGATGATTATTTACCTTTTTAAAAATGTATTCATGGAGTTTAAAACAATATTATATTCAAGTTTCACCTTTTAACTTCGAATTCCAGAGTGGCGGCTTAGTTAATTCTAACAAGAAAGAAAAAATCAGCAGCTAAAACCAAAACGAAAAACTAAAACTCAGCCCTCAGAAATTACCTCGCCCCCTGCGGTGTAATAAAATGGTCCAGGAACGTTGAAAGACAAAATGGCGAATATTTCCGTTTGTTACTAAATTCGGGGTAAAAAACACCTTTTTTATAGTTAAAAATACAATTTTTTCAACAGTTTGAAAGTGATTTAGATGCATATGACTCTTGTGCACATAGTTATGATAATCAGAATCCGGTCGCACTAAATACCGACAACCATTAAATATATGCACAAGAGTCATATGCACCCAAATCACCTACAAACTGTTGAATAAATTGTATTTTCAACTGTAAAAAGTGTGTTTTTTTCCCCGAATTTAGAAACGAACGGGAATATTCGCCAAGTTGTTCAATAGCATTTGTTTGTTAATATTATTTAGCAATCAACAGTATATACTAACTAAGTTGTTATTGCACTATTTTGATGGCTTCCTTGGGCTTGGCTAGGCCCAGAATCAGATTGGCCTGCGCTGTCCAGCCAGTTCAGCCCCACGGAAGAGTATCATCTGTATCCTGCCACCACTCTTTTCATTTGTTATGTTTTTTTTTTTACAAAATAGTATACTGAGCGCAGTCATTTTTGAACAATTGATCCCAATTGATCCCTATCTTGCCAATCAATTCAAAATGTCATCAACCATCTGGGTTGTAATGTAGGCAGTGCGAGGTTGCGAACAATTCAACAGTTACAATTATGAGTATTGCGCATGCTAAAATAACGTTGCATAGTTGCCACGCTATATATTCGCAATTTAAACAGCCGTTGAATTGTGAACAGTTTGCTGTTTTCACTCGGGCAGAGTGCATTATAAGTAAATGACCGTCATGTTATCTTATGATTTATATTGGGTTTTTTTTATTACAGACGGTGGGCAAGAGCTCCAAGATGTTGCAGCACATCAACTTCCGGATGCGGATATCCCTTCAGGATGGCCGCACTTTCATCGGAACGTTCCTTGCCTTTGATAAACACATGAATCTGGTGCTCGGTGACTGTGAGGAGTTCAGGAAGATCAAACCGAAGAGTTCTAAGATGCCGGAGCGAGAGGAGAAGCGAGCGTTAGGCTTAGTACTCCTCAGGGGAGAGAATCTGGTGGCCATGACAGTGGAAGGTCCTCCAGTTACATCTGTAAGTTGGTTCACTTTATCTCTACACCCTTGTTAAGATTATAGGCCTGGAATTTCACAGAGGCAATGGCCTGTGTTGCTCTGGTCGTGGCCTATAAGTACCCCTTCAAAAAATTCCAATAAACTTGCGTCCTATGTATTTGGATACGGAACTGAACCCTTCCTAAGTTCTAAGATAAACTCAAGTTAGGAAGAATTTGGTGAAATCGACTGCTGGTTAGTGCTGGGTGAATAGTGAAATTTTGATATTCGGATACCGCTGGCCAACTATCCGAAATTATTCGGATAGTTTATTTTTGCCGCTAGAGGGCGCTATTAAAAAAAATAAAAAAAATTTAAAATATAAAAGTTTTAAAAAAATTGCCGCTAGAGGGCGCTGTTCGTTTGTGAATGATAGCTTGTGGGCGGATTGATATTCGTTTTAGACAGTGTCACTCGGTTCATTCATAAAAATAACCGGATCTAATTTAAAGATGGCGATTTGCTTTTTCTTTTGATCGTGACTGACTCTACGTGAAAGAAAACTTTTGTAATCTTTGAACAAATTACGTCAGAAATGTCATCGTTTTAACTCTTCACAGAGGTGAGCATAGTTAAATACATAATTTATGCTGTTTGATGCTATGTAGAAGTTTCATAAGGATTCAGACAAAACATTCCTATCAGTTGTCGCCCGACGTCTACGGATATTCGAATATTAAAGAATATCCGGTCATTTGGTTGTAATTACAGAACTATCCGGTTTATAAATAGGTATTCGCGCCCATTGCGGATATCCGGTTAAGAAAAAAAAGGCATTCGCGGTTACGGTTAGGAAAACCTATTCGCCATTAACCGGATATTCAAATAATTCGCCCAGGCCTGCTGCTGGTCTTGGCATTGGTGCCCCTTCAAAAGTTTCCCATAGACTTACAATTTTGTGCCCTTTACAGAATTGCCCTATGCAAAATGAAGATGGCCTTGCCCTTTCTAGTTAACCCTTCAGTCATTTCTGTGAGATAATTTAACATTTTTTGTTTTGTTTTGTATTATTCCAGGGACCCCGTGTTCCCTTGTCAGGTGTTGGCAGTGGTCCTGGTATGGGCCGTGCAGCAGGCAGGGGAGTACCTGCCCACGCAGCGTCGGCCGCAGCAGCACCGGCTGGACTTGCTGGACCAGTACGAGGCATCGGAGGACCATCACAACAGATCATGGCACCTGGGGGAATAGGTAGGAATCGACTTAGAGTTTTTATGCAACATGAGCCATCAAACCTGGGCCCAATTTTATTGAAGATGCTTAACAATTTTCTGCTGAGCAAAAGAGAGCAGAATGAATTGGTATAAATAATGAACAGTTGCAAGAGAATGATGAAAGAAAATACACCATCTTTGAACAAATTTGTGTGCTTTCAGTTGCATACAAAAAGGCTTCAGCTGAATAAATAACAGTCGTATAACTTTTGATTAAATATCTGAATTTGATCATGTAGAGGCTTGGTGATTTCTCTGGCAGAATTGTCTCGCTTGGCTATTTGAAGACTTTCCTTTGTTTAGTTTTGTGTTGAAATTGGCCACAGTAGTTTCAGGCCTCACATTTCTAGGAAGGGCAAGGGTAGTGATTTTAAGTAGTTTGAACAAAGATTTATTGTAATTCTTGTTCTTTCTTTGTTTTCCGTTCAGGCGGACCACCACAATTTAGCGGCCCTCCCGGCAGAGGGATGCCAGTAAGACCTCCAATGGGTAAGAAGCGTTCAAGATTTCTTTTGATTGAGTAATCTCATAGTAGGTGCGTTCCCTGAGATTTGTCAGGCTGGTAGTACAGCGCTGTGTTGCCCTTTGTCGGTAAAAAAATAAAAAATATTTGTCATGTATAAAATGTATTGACGTGCTTAAGGGGACACAATGGCGTTGTTTTTGATTGGTTGGACCCAAGGTATTAGCCAGGGAAAACAAAAATTTGCAGAAACTGCATCCCGAGGCAAGTGTTTTGTGTGTCGAGCATGGACAAGTCTGGTGGTCTTGTGGTTTTTCAATTGAATAATAAAACCACACTTTAATATTTTAAAAACAGTTTGCATGTTTAAGTTTTCTTTGTTCCTCGTCGACTAACAAACTCGTCCGATCCAAGGCAACATGTTCCTTTAACTGTTCTTGTCTTGTGTATACAAATTCTTGGACAGTAAAACATTTTGAGCAACAAGCCCTATGGTCTTAAAGATTTCCCTCAATTCGAGACCTGTACCCAATTTCATAGAGCTGCTTAAGCACAAAAATAAGCTAAGCATAAGAAGATTATGCTACCCAGAATAAGTTTACCAGGCAAAATACCATGTGACTAGTGCAATTTGTGACGGGTATCCTCCTAATTACTGCTAAAGTCTTTTTTTGCTTAAGCAGCTTCATGAAATTAGGCCCCGTTATCAATCTGATCATTTTATTTCCATGAACAGGTAGAGGAATGCCACCAGGTATGATGCCTCCCGGCATGAGACCAGGAATGCCTCCACTCATGGGAAGAGGCATGCCACCACCAGGAATGGGAATGCGACCACCAATGGGAATGAGAGGTAAGGTACTAGCAATGGGAAGTTAAAGTTGAGGTATCATGAATGGGAAAGTTATGTGAAGTTGAGGTACTATTCTACACACATTGACTGGCATATTTCCGTAACTAGTGTACGTCTATTCTCCCGATGGACTTCTAGTGACCAGAAGAGGGACCCATTTCCCGAGGCCCGAGGGAAATAGGCCCCTCTTCTGGTCACTCACAGGCCCGAGGGGAATAGACGTACACTAGTTACCGAATTATGCCGGTCAACATGTGTTTTAAAACACAGCTCGGTCTTAAATGTCAAGAGAGGGCGCTGCAACCAAGTATGAGACTAGTGGCCAGCGAGTACTATTCCTGCAAAACATGCGCGCGCTATCATATTATATTAGTTTGGTTAGGGAATTTAGATTTAGAGAAATGATATTAGTTGGATTTGGGAAATTAGGCTTGGGCTGAGAAGTTTGGGTGCTAGGAGAAGATAAGTTATGTGAAAAGGCTGCTTGTGTTCTTTGCTTTACGATAATAACTTATGGCTGTTTTTGTAATAATTATTTAATATTTCTTCTTATTCAGGACCTCCACCACCTGGCATGAGACCGCCCCCAAGAAATTAGCGACCTCTCTCAAACTGTCTTTGCGTCCAAGCATCTCCTTGCTGTCAAAATGGACTATGAACAAATACCAGCCAGCTCATAACCACGGTTTGACACTATCATCATTCAATCTGTGATGTGGGAGTATTGTTGAGAGTCTTAACACCATTGTACGCAGTGTGCACCCACAACTTGTGGTATTTAAGAGAAAGTGGACAACTGGAAGTCAAGGTCCTGTCCATGAATCAAAGAGATCTCCAGACACGGAACCAGTGTGGATGCCGGTTGATGTATACTTTGGAATTCTTGGAACTCTTTTATGTTAACTTCCAAGTTTAAGATGTTGTTAGTCTGACAGCTGAATGGACAAGTACCAATTTTTTATAAAAGGAAAAAAAAACAAGTAAAATATTGGTTTGTATATATTTTTTAACTTAGGTATAGCGAGGTTATCACTTATAAGGAGCAACATAAATTCCCATTTGTGTTTTAAGACATAACCTTCTTCGGGCCTCTTGAAAAAACACGGCACCCACAGTAATTGCTGTGGTGTTTTACCCGGGTCTGGTGCCCTTTGCAAGGTTCCTGTACAAATTCACATTTGCCTTATAGAGGTGCCCCTTACCAAAGGGAAATGTCTGTGCCCCTTAAAGAGCAAAGTTCAAGGCCTGATGGGGACAGCTGTCGACAGTTTGTTGAAGGCAGTGGGAATTGTTTTTCGCGGAGAAGAGATTGTACACTTTGATGAATGCAAGTCTTAAACAACGACATGTTTCTCAGCCAATTAAAAGGGGTATTTTGGCTGTGTGTAGAGTGGGGGGGGGGGGGAATTGACTATCATTGCTGTAACTGAACTGTCATGTCTGGTAGGGCTTTGACCTTGCTTTGTTGCCTGTAGCCACAGCCGCTGTGTAAGAAGCTAAACTCAAAAGCATTTTGACTTATGATTTTTGTTGCACACCTGTAGTCTTTGAACCTTTTGAAGGGTATTCCTAGCCACTAAGCTGGTGTTCTCATTTCTGTGTTTTGGACTTGATTATAAGATTTAGACCCAGTATAAAGCCTGGCTCATACTTCTTGTGAATGTAAATGTGAAACTAATTTTGACGCCACAAGTTTGCAACATATAGCTTGCAACAGGTGACTTGTACTCTAACCTGCAAAACATTCGCTGCAAAAAAGCCATGTGATGTCAAATTTTCTCGCATTCGCATTCTCAAGAAGTATGAACCGGGCTAAAGAGAGCCAGCTTTGTATTTAAATAACTGCAACCTACAACAATGTAAATACAGTGAGCCAAACACCTTTAGTTTAGTTCACTCGGCGAGTTCAGGCAAAACCAGTTTGAATTTTGTTGGAGTAGAATTCAAGGAGAAAGGAGGTTCAAAAAGGCCACTGAATTTATTTTGCGTTTTTCCATATATAATTTCATTCCAGAGGATGTTTTGCTTTGGTGTATTAACTCCTTAAAACATGTTTTACAAGTTAAATTTAATTTTCAATCATGTCTACATGTAGATATTTAAAAGCCAGAACTTAAGTTTGTATCTTGTTAACTATTTTTTAATTCCTATAAATATCTACACATTGTATCAGCTATTGACAAAAGTTCAACCGTACATGGAAGTGTGGCTGTGTTTGAATCAAATTACTTCAGCAACGAGAATATGGCCATTGGTTGGAATGATAAGGCTAAAGATGAAAGAATATGACTTGTTTGCATTGTAGATATAGCCACTGCTGGAGTCATTCATTCAGACATGGCCTGGGTTGATAAACAGTACTCCATTTGCACATTATAGACTGCCTATCCTCGTGTATTTTTAAATATTGAGGTGCATAGCTATTGTACATGTTAACCCCTAATGCTAAAGCAATTTATGTCAGAACACAATGCTCCCCAAAATGTTCACTGTGTTTGGGACTTGCTTCAACGTCTATACACCTTAATCATGCTGCCTCCATCTTGGTCATGTACCTTGTATCAAATAATGATGTTTATCATATTTTGACATTTTGCCAGTTATCTACTAAAAGAAAGGGCCCAATTTCATAAAGCTGTTAAGCAGAAAATGCTATTTAGAAGAGGGTGGGGGGACGACAGTTGCAACAATTTTATGCAACCAGTTTCTGTTAGAGCATGATTTGTATGTGCTTAGCAGTTTTGTATGCTTACAGGCTTTATGAAATTAGGCCCAGGTTGTTTAGCCGTCTAAGTTTGTTCCAACCAATTTTATTTCCATGTCGGATGCATTTAGTGTGAATTAATAATTATTCTGATACAGTGAATACCTCAAGGAATGGTTTCTTTCTTTGTTATTTATAATCCACATGTTAATTCCCTACCCCAGCGTAATAAGCTGTTCGCATGAACCTGCTTGCTAAGCCTATAGCAAGCAAGTTTATGCGAACATAGACCATCAGGCAGCAATTCACCATGAGGCGGTTGTGTAGACCAAATTCATGTGATGCGAAATGAGTAAAACGAACTAGGGTATCAGTATTGCTTTTATTTATTCGCCCATTGAGACAAGAAGACAAGAGAATTCTTTGACTCTGCCTAAGAACACCCAAGGGAGGGTCATACAGTTTTCTACCAACTCCTGGTTGTATTACTAGGTGTGAGCATGCATCTGCACAATGGTTGAAGTTCAATACAATCAATACATTTTATAGAGCGCTCTTGCAATAAACCAAACATTAGCTGGACTTTTTTCAATAGATGAGTTTTCAGAGCCAAAACTATAAAACAAAAGTGTAAAACTAAAACTCCTGAATAAATCTTTGTCTGTGCGTCATGTTTTTTTAGTAGATTGTAATGGGTTCCAGGGTCTGGTCTGACGGCCCATGGTGGGTTGAAAAGCCCCTCAAGCCCGGGGATTTTGGTGTTAGGGGGGTGAAAAATCATGCATGACGATATAAAAATAATGTTTGCGTAAAAGCATATTAGGCGCTCAGTAAATTTTCTTTTAGAACCTTCTTTGGGGTGGGGTGCTCCAGTCCCCTTGGAGTTACCGTTGCCTGGGGTTCTATTTTTTAACTTTTGAGGAGGCAATTATATTGGCTTAAACTTTAGTCATATTTGGCCTGACGGGATGCTTTGTATGGATTGGCAGCAAGCTGGTTTTGGGAGAATTGCTCATTTCCAGGGAGGGGGAGTTACTTTGTGGGGCAATTAGTAGAAAGTTTCAACAGCTGACATGCCAAAAATCGTAAATAATTTGAAATTATTCAGAGTCAAACTGCAATGTCAATGGGGGTTTCTTATCACAAAAAACTGAGAGATGGAAGGGCACGTGTTTCACTGCGAAATCAAAAGTTTTACACAAAAAAAACAGGGCGGTGGAAGTTTAGTGTGGTAAATCTCATCGCCTACAAATATAAATAGCGCCACCATTCGGTATCCCTAAATCACTGGACATAGTTTTGCGTTCTGGATAGCGCGATGTGTGAACAATTCTGGTTACAAAACGGAATACAAAAGAAGAAGTAATTGTTGGATGTTTTGACCATGGAGGAATACATGGAGGAATTTATTCCTCCATATTTTGACAAAGCACTCACCGCGTGTACGACTGCAATTGTTTTTCTGCACCTACAAAATTGCCACTGTCATAAGTGCTTTTCAAAGGGAATATTTGTTTCTTTCTAAATCGATTAAAAAAGGGGGACTCTACATTCGGGATTGTTTTTTTTAAGATGGCAGTTCTTATATGCAGGAAATAAATGCATGTATTATGTACCATAGAGTAATGATATGTACAGACTGTCCTGTTAGACACAACTTCCTCATCTGGGTTGACCCGTAGATGACCTCGCCAGGCGTAATTGTATCTTTATCACCTGTGCTTGCTCGTATAAAATGGCGATCGAATACCGGACAATGGTGTGTAGTGAAACATTGACTTATTTGAGCACAGCATTCATACCACAGACATAAATGAGGAAGACAATTTTAAGAATGCTACACTCACTGTTATCTCTTAAAAAGGCCTTTAAAAAAACCAAACAAATAGAAATCCAACAAATAGTTTGATAACAAAATCCAAAACCCCTCGATCCTTAAAAAAAAATATTAACGAAAGACTACTTCTTGAAAGGTTATGTACATGTATGTAAATCTATTTATATTATAAAACTCAATTAAAACTAAAACAATTATGACAACTTCCATGTGGAGGTAAACAAAACCTTTTTTGTATGATTTGACGTCGATCTTTTTTTGATATTTTATAAAACAATTTGCAAGCATGAGTGAAGTTGAATTTACAATTAAAACAAAGGAAAGTGAATAAAATTCAACCGATGACTGTTATTGTACGTGTTCAAAATGGGCTGTATACGAACAGTTTTATTACAACGGGGGACACCCGGTTCTTTATGTCTGTGGGGACACCCCCATATACAAAATGGACGTTTCTTTATTGTGTACACGCGGGCATCTGGACCACGTGGTTGAGATTGCGCCAGCCAAAACACAGGACCTGGCATTCAGCCAAGGATGTTTACATTTTCATTCATAAAAACTGCAAGCAGTCTACCGCGCATGTAGCTGCACCTCTTGTAACTGGTTCCATCCAGTTTCGTGCCCACGTTGCTGATTAATTTGCATATTATGGCCGGCCGGCGAACCGATCGAACCGTACTCTGCATGCTGCGCGTAGTGTACTACGTGCGTGGTGTGTTTACATTTTGTATTTTATGTCGTCAATCTACGGTGTTGTGATACACACAGTCATTTATAATAGTCGGTGCTCAGCTAACTCACACTCTTTATAACTGAAAATTCTTTGAATCTGTGGCTGTCTAGCTCTCGATAAAAACGATACAATTTTCATAACTGTAATTTTTAATAGTGGACATTGTCATCAGTCAGAGGTCATCATCACGAGCTTGTGGTTGTGCGCCCGTCCGTAAAAAGTAACCAGCAGCGGAGAACAAGAACGAGCCTTGAATCTATTCCAGGTCACCACGCCACACACTCACTTTCGCTCTTTCTGATTTAGGGAAAAACAACTCGAAGTAAGAAGTTAGAAAAATGGATGAGAAGGCAGTAAAAATTTGCAAGAAACCTATAGAAGATGGCGACGCTTCCTCGTCGGCGGGTTCCAGTGATGTTGTGGTCCTTCGTCGTGAGATCGGGCTTTGGGGATGTGTTTCCATCTGTGTTGGGATTATGATCGGCTCCGGGATCTTCATCTCCCCAAAAGGCATCCTACAAAATACCGGCACGGTCGGCATGGCGCTGGTCGTTTGGGTGGCGACCGGGGTCATGTCCGGACTTGGGGCTCTGTGCTTCGCCGAACTCGGTACCACCTTCGCAAAATCTGGAGGCGAGTACGCCTTCCTGCTGGAGGCTTTCGGCCCACTGGCCGCCTTCTTGAGACTCTGGGCGAATATCATCGCTATTGGCACGGGAACAATTGCCGTGCTTGCGATCACTTTCGCCCACTACACTCTGGCCGCTTTCTTTGGTGATTGCCAGGATGTACCCACCAACGCAGTACGTCTCGTGGCAGCTATGATTATATGTAAGTATGGCCTAATAACAATCTTGGAAATGTTATTGTTAAACGTTTTTGTCTTTGCTCTTATGGTAGCACTTACTATTTTTGATTTTGAAAAATTTAAAAAGCCTAAATCCAACAATTCAATGTCAAATGAAACGATAAATACAAATATTAAATGTTTAATAATATTTTAGTTTTTTTAACTATAATATTTGTGCAATAATTATCTTTATTTATTATTTAAAGACACAGGACACTATTGGTAATTTTCAAAGACCAGTCTTCTCACTTGGTATATCTCAACATCATGCATAAAATAACAAAGTTGTGAATATTTGAGCTCAAATTGGTCGTTGTACTTGTGAGTTAATAATGAAAGAAAAAAACACCCTTGTTGTCACATGAAGTTGTGTGCTTTCAGTACTCCTACAGTCCTAGAACTATTTCAGTTTCGGATGAAACGGAAATAGTTCGTAGAGTAGGAGTATGCTTTCAGATGCTTGATTTTGAGACTTCAAAACCTTATTCTGAGCAGAGGATTTTTGTATTCCTTACTTACTGAGGCACCAATGATTATTTTTTTTCTTGTGTTTTAATCTAAAGAAAGAAAAAAGGGGTTTTATAATTATTGTATGCTGACCATTGAACTTTCCGGAAGCAAATCATTGTGGGTTTGGTGTCTTTAAGTTTATAATTAATTTGCCGTATGGGAGTCCATCTTTCCCATTGTGGGAATGGTCGGTTTTGTACAAGCTTGTCTTACTTAAATTCAAAACTCTAGGTTGTGATAAAAACCTACTTGAAACCAGGGGAGGCAATTGACAATAAAGCAAGTCCATCCAGAGTTTTGTGAACATTTCAATTGTGCGTCTTGATGTCAGTAGAGTTTATTACATTTCCTGTGGGGGGGGGGGTCTAGTTTTCCCATTGTGGAAATGGTCAGTTTAATTGTACTTGTCTCGATTAAAACTCTTTAAGTTGTAATCAAAATCCTACTTGAAACCAGGGGAGGCAAATGATTATAAAGCAGTCCATCTAAAGTTTTCTGATCATTTCAAAGTGGCCTCCTGATCGAGCTAAGTCAAGAAGATTGCATCACTCAAGGTGTTCATCCACTGAATGCTTTGAGTCTTGCACCACTTGTTAAAAATGCTAATTCTGGACTGTGGTTTGAAATCCCTCTTCTACAAATCTTTACATTGTATGTAGGTTGATCATGTTGATGAGCATACTTGACTTGTTTTTCATACCCTCTCAGTTTTTGGAGGCTTTTTCTGAAATTATTACAATCTCTCACATCTGTGCAAGGTGTACACCATGGCATGTGGGACCAGAGTTGGACCACCTGTGGTTCTTCCTCCATGCTTGAAGCTTGAACTAATCCTTAAATAGGGAAGCGGTTAAAAACTAGGGTCATGTATGTCTGGCTGCTGCTAGTGCTAGCATAATGGTCAACCATGGAGATGACGAGGGTACCATACTCAGAATGGAGTTTTATTTGTAGATGAGTTTTTATTTTGTAGATGAATCCCCACCCAGAGATTCTTGAATAAGGGTTGAAGGGTGGAGTCTATTTCTAATAAGAGTCACACGTTTCCGAGTCACGAGGGGGCAGTTTAAAATATTTCCCATCCTAACTGTTCCATTTTTCAAACCTTGCACCTTTTCTAATGATGATGATCCCTTGTCCTTTCTCATGCTTAAACTGCCTTAAGAAAGAAGTATAGATTTAGTGGCCCTTGCACAGTGAAGAGTGAATGACCCTGGTCAATTACTGCTGGTCATTGCATTGTATACCCTGCACCAGTTGTGTTTCAGTTCCACTCATGCAGTTAGACTGCATTGAAGTTCCCTACTTTCATCCACCATTTCTGTCATGGCTATTGATCGTCTTATGCAATATTGTCAATAGGGAGGCATTTAAGGCAGACATTCCGGGGGTTATTCAAGCCCTCTTTGAAACTAAAAACCGGTCCCATGGTCTCCCATCCTTTGTTATTGACCGATCCCTACACACCTGTACTTTGGCCAAGGGTTGAACTGAACTCTTCTCCTAGATACTAAAACCATAAAGTAACTCTTAGAGAGTTTTTGAAAAACTGATTCACCAGAATGTACAGTAAAAAGGGCCCACCAGTATACAAAACACTTCTTCTAAACTTCACGTAACCATGTAGTATGTAAAGCTCTCCCTTAAATGCCAGTTAAAAGGTCAAAGGACCAGTAAGAATTCTCACCAAGTGGTTGGCTGGCTAGTTCATTAATGAAAAACATAATGATTCATGATGGAAATACTGACTAGTGAAAAAGTTGACCTGCAAGTAAAATGAAGAGCTAGGGCATGATGTGATTTTTCGACACTTTTGAAGTCACATTAGCACTCGCCAGGCTAGACTTGACTCGAGTCCCAATCCTGTGCCATCCCCAGAAAACTACTGTTTTGTGATGCTCTGCATTCCAAAACTTGTTCCGCATGCGGGACAGGGACTTGACCATGTCGCAGTCGCCTGGTATGTAAATGTATTCACTTATGAATATGTAACAATGTTACGTGATACGTTTTGACCAATCAAACGCACCCAAAAAGAAGACTAGTTCATTTGTCACTTGTGGTTTAAGTACTTAGTTGATGATTGAAATACATTTTTTAATAACCAAATTAATTACAAAACAGAAAGCACTAAATGTTCATTTGAATTTAAGTAATACGTTGTAACATACATTGGGGTCGGTTTTGTTTGCAAAATTTGAATTTTGGGAAGTGCAATAAATAGACGCGTGCCTTAACGTCTTCTACTGTGATGTCACAGAGTATAATGAATATTTTACTGGCAGTGCAGCGCTTCCACGCTCCCATTGGTTTTGTACATCTCCCCATTTGGGGAGATTTTCCAATAACAACGTGCAGAGTAAGAAACGACTTCGTCAAGTCCCATTCTCGGGACCACATTTTGACGGCGAGCGCGCACTGTACTGTATGGTACAGGTTGTTTCATAGTAAGTTGAGGTAATAGCTTAGGAACCTCTCACACGAGAATGGGACTTGAATCAAGTCTATCGCCCGGCCTGTGTGACTCATTTTTGAAAGGGCAAGGGCACCAAGGCATTCTCTTCTTGGTAAAGGGCACCCTATGAGGCAATTGTAAATTTCTACTGTAGAGCATTTCTACGGCGCCAAGGCCAGGGGGCATGGAGGAGTATCAGGCCTGACTCGGAATTAGCTTTTTCAACTCAATTTCCCAGTCGTCTAACCAGTCGCCAAGTATTAACTAGGTCTTGTCGATAAACCCAACGTTTTTCAATCGGCTATCTAGTGACCTGACCGTTAATTCATGTGGATAAGAATTGATCCATTCATAAATAATAGCCAGGAAAAATGTCATAGATTTATTTCATTCACAAAAGAGTAACACCTCGCTGCCCTTACTAAATGCTTCTATATGGGGGTATTCAAAGTGCAAACCACCTTTGGTGAGATTCAAGGAAACTTAAAAACGCTGAAATTTCATTCTACTGCCTCATCAGCCAGCCATGGTTTATGTAAGGTGAAACACAGAACAGTGGTTGGTAGATTTAATACGACAAATGCAATAATCCATCAATCTTTGGCACTATTATTGTAATTTATAATGAAAATGTGGAAATAAGAGGAATAGAGGAGGCACATTTTACAGCCAAATAAAGGAAACAAAAGTAGAAACCAAACTAAAATAACGGCAAATTGCCCCTTTTTGCAAGTTGTGATCAGCTGTCTGACTATTATCTAAATTCAAATTGTTTATGATAAGATAAAGTGGCCAACCACAAAAGATAAACACATTTAAAGTGTACAATGATTATTATAGTCACACAGTAAATTAGATTGGGATTTAAATACATACATTGATAATCCCCCTTTGCAAATAATTTCATTTTGCGTTATGATAGTCTTGTATTTAACTTTTAAAAGTTGTTTAAATAAATGGACAGTTTTTTGAGGGGTCATATCTGTGCACAATTACATGTACATTTATATACACAGTAGTTGAGCTTCTTTAAAGCAGAACATTTTGGTTAAAAATTGTCTTCTATCTAAGCAGAAATGAGCAGGATACCAGTCACAAATTGTAGTGACAAGTTCCAAAGGTGCTGCAGGGTGCAATTCATCCAAATCTAACCTTTCACACAACTTTTTTTTTCTGGTCATCAAGTTTTGCGAGCGCTGTTTTGAAAACGCTCTGGCTTCCAGACCCTTTACATCTGTGATCAACCTTTGGCAGTCAGTGTCCTTCTAAAATAATTCGTTTTGTAACAGGGACCTGGGATTGAGCCCTGCAAGACAACGTCATCAATATTTCATTCCAGTCAGTTCCCCAGTCTAAACTGGCAATTGTGACAGCAGGCCTTGAATTCTTTCTTGGAAGGGCACAGCAACTTTCCTCTGGTATTAAAGGGAAGGTACACGTTTGGTAATTACTCAAAACAAATATAAACTTAAAAACTGACTTGGTAACGAGCATAGCAGAGCTGTTGAGTATAAAACATGGTGGGAAACGACTCCCTCTGAAGTAATGTAGTTTGTGAGAAAGAGGTAATTTCTCACTAAAATAATAAAAGATTTCTAGCTAGAAGTCTTTTATTCCTATCTGAAAGCACACAAATTCGTCCCAAAAGGGTGTTTTTTCGTTCATAATTTTCTAGCAACTTTGATGCCACCAAGTGAGAAGACTGACAATTACCAATCGTGTACCTTGCCTTTAAGGGGCACATTTTATGAGAAAAACTTAATGGAACATTGCAGAAATGTTTTTTTTCTAACAAAACAGTTGTTGGGAGTGTAAGCTCTTTATGTAATCCACCTAATGCATAAACTGACAAACCTGTAGAAGTTTGAGATCGATCGACCCTCTGGGTCACGAGAGAACAACTGATTACAAATTTTGCATTGCATCGATGCCAAAATAAAAACGAATAAAACTATCACTGAGCAATAAACTCCAAACGCAAAATTAGATTATTTATTTCTCATCAAATAGGCCCTATCACATTTCAGACAGAAATATTTCAAGGGATGTTTTTAACTATCATCACCATTAGACCGTGTAAGTTTTATGTAAATCTGTGATCTTCACAATTTTTGTTTCTTACCAATCCTGTAACGTTCCTTTAAATTTATATTGTAAATTTGCAAAGGGCACCACACAGCAATTGCTTTGGGTGCCGTGGATTATTTCAAGGACTGGGACAGTGAAAACTCAATTTAATAAGTTGTGTCCATTTCTTTTTCTTGATTTTCTTGATACAGTTGTGATTTTCTACATAAACAGCGTGAGTGTGACGTGGACCACTAGAGTGCAGGTGTTCTTGACCATTGCTAAGGTGATCGGTCTTGCCATCATCATCTTCACTGGAATCGTCATGCTCTTCAAAGGTAATGGTTCCCCTCTCATTTTATTCAGGCATGCAACTCTTCCGCGATTTCCCGCGTTTCATAAAATGCATTGTAACTACCCCGAATGCAGGACTTGAATTTCACGGACGCCACGGAGGCTATGGCCTCTGTTGCCCTGGTTTTGGCCTTGGTGCCCCTTCAAAAGTTTCCCGTAGACTTTAAGATTTTCCAATGGAAGTTCCCTTTGCAAAAGGAAAATGACCATCAAAGATAAAAATCCAGGCCTGCAAATCCATCAAAATTTCCTTGACAATGAGTAGTCAACTCTGTGCTGCATAACTGCAACCATGTCCCGTGTGAACGCAAGCTACCTTTTACTTAGCTTAGTCGTTTTGTCAAAGTGAACCCTGAACATTTTGCCCTGGATTTTGTCTATCTGTAAAAAATAATCTTTGGGAGAGCTCAGTCTTTAAAATTTATGATTTCTCCCCCCCCCCCCCCCCCCCCCCAAAGGCAAGGATAGGTTGAGATGGTTGAGCTAAACAATTTGGATAGCATTGCCCTGCATACTAAAATAGGTCAGTACTTGTGTAAACACTGCGAAAATTCACTGCAGGATGCAACAATGCCACAAAGAATTGCCAATAAAGAATGTTTAGTGTCATTTTCAGTGCAACTATTCCCACCCAACTTGACAATAGCCCCAGCTTTAGTTGAGACTGGTCCCAACTTGTGTGTTAAAATTGTGGCATCCCAACTACAATTGGGATCGCAAATACACAGAGCAACCCCCCCCCCCCCCTTCCCCCAAACCACCAGCACCACAATCCAATGCCGTGGGTGCGGTACACATTAAGTGCCAATGACAAGACAAGACAAGAATAAATTATAAAAATGATTGATAGCTGGTAAGTAATACCATAAGACCACTTCATTCTAAATTTTTCTAATTTTTCGTTTATTTATTTGTTTTTATCTCTGACATGCAATACTGCATTTTATTGTAATGTATTTTTTATGGTTATAATGTTGTTTTATTTTAGTTTAGTTTGAAGTTTATTTTCTGTCTGACATGCAAAACTGCATTTTTTGTAATGTATTTTTTATTGTTAAATGTTGTTTTATTTTAGTTTAGTTTGAAGTTTATTTTATGTTTCTTAAGCATTTTTATTTTGTATATTTTATGCCCAACTGTACTTCATAGTGTTTTATTAGTGAAGGCATTAATAATTTATTTATTACTCAAAAGTATTTTCCCCTTTATTTAATTATTTTGATTTCATATAAAACTTTATTTAGGCTGTATTGTAGTTTATTTTTTACTGTATTGTACTTAATTCTGGGTTACCTGTGTATGTAGGTTGGTTTGAATCCAAGTTAACCCGAGCTACTGAGCATACAGTGAAACACACATTGGTGTAATTGTAAGGGTATTATAACCAAAGAATAATTATTCTTCATCCCAGTCTGCATCCATTAAAGGCAGCTTGGACACTATGTGTTATTACTCAAAATAATTACAGCATAAACCTTACTTGGTAACAAGCAATGGAGAGCTGTTGATAGTATAACACATTGTGAGAAACCACTCCCTCTGAAGTAATGTAGTTTTCGAGAAAGAGGTAATTTTCCACAAATTTGATTTTGAGACCTCAGAATTAGATTTTGGGGTCTTAAAATCAAGCATCTGAAAGCACACAACTTCGTGTGACAAGGGTGTTTTTTCTTCCATTATTATCTTGCAACTTCGACGACCAAGTGAGTTCAAATTTCCGCAGGTTTGTTATTTTGTACATACTATGAGATACACGAAGTGAGAAGACTGGTCTTTGACAACCAATAGTGTCCAGTGTCTTTAAAGCAAAGGGAAGGTATAAATACATTTGTTAATCACTCATAGGCAATTAAGTTTTTGTTTTGTTGTTAGAAACCTACAGCAGCTCTCGATGTAAGCATTTTGAGAAACATTTCAATTCAAGTAGTTGAGTGCGATTTTCTGTCTTGAAAGTTCATCGCAATCAACATCAACAAGAACGATGCTATGGGTTTTTACTGTTGGGTTTGTTTTTAGCAAGTCATGATACAGTACTGTATAAATTTCAAGAAAAGTCTATTTGGAGAAGAACAATGTCTTGTGAGTAACACTAAACATGCTAAATGATACAAACAAAGCCTTTATTCTTCATACTCGTGACCCAATGACTTGCACTAATCACCAAAGATTTCCTGCATGGTATCAAAGTGACAATGACTAAGCATTTTTACTGTTGCATCCTCATCAATACCATAAGGAAAAGACCACTGAGGGGTGTGTCTGTGTGTGTATGTTTTTAAGGTCAATAATTTGAAAGGAATCTACAATACATGGAAACCCAAGGCTTAAATCCTTGCCCAACTACAATGTTAATTCAAGGGGGATTTTGTGCAAATAAATGACACAGCAGTGTGCCGCAAACCTCTATTGATTTTGAAATGCTGTCCTTACATCCGGTCAGTAATTTTACTATAACCCTCTACCGCCTCCAACCATAGATATTATTAAATTGGTGTATGGGTACAAAACCAAAATGATGTGTAGAACTACCTGTAACCATGTCAGGTTTTTGTGCACTATGTTGTGTTAGATTTATAAAACAATCGAAACAACTAATTCAGCCTGAATTAATTGCAGTGGTCAAATTTTACTCTGGACGGCAAGCCAGAGGCCAGTGATTTTTGCCTTGGGCCAGTAAACTCAATGACTGGACATGACTGGTGCTCTTGAGATGTTTAATTGACTAAAAAAGTACATGTAGCTCACTGTGTAATGTAATAACATTAAACATTTTGTCAATGGGGACTTTGAGTCTGGGGAATATCTTTCAATTATGTTGGGTATTAAAGGCCCTGGACACTTTTGTTAATTGTCAAAGACCAGTCTTCTCACTTGGTGTATCTCACCATACATTGTAGATGCATAAAATAACAAACCTGTGAATGTTTGAACTCTATTGGTCGTCGAAGTTGCGAGATAATAATGGAAGAAAAACACCGTACACCCTTGTCGCACAAGTTGTGTGCTTTCAGATGTTTGATTTTGAGACCTCAGCTGAGGTCTCGAAATCAATTCAAATATTTTAGTGAGAAGTTACTTCTTTCTGAAAAATTATACTTCAGTGGGAGCTGTTTTTCACACTGTTTTAAACTATCATGAGCTCTCCACTGCTCGTTACCAAGTAAGTGTTCTGAGTAATTATATACTAGTGTCCAGTGCCATTAAAGCGTTTACAATGTGTAGAAATATTTTTTAGGTGGATTTTCACCTAAATTTAAGCCCTGCATTTGTGGTATTTTTGTAACATTTAAACATTTTGATAAGACCATATTGATACTTTTAGCTTAATGAAATTTTAATGGGGCCGGGGCAGAGGGAAATAATTTGTTAAACTTGACTGCTGTTGAACATACTGGTACTCAATTAAACAACCCACTGTTAGTGTTAGGCCGTGTCCGAAACGGCGACTTCGGCTACAGCTACGGCTAGATCGCGCGCGTCTGCCTATTCTTCAACACTGGTAGACGCGCTGATCTAGACGTAGCTGCAGCCGAAGTCGTCGTTTCGGACACGGCCTAAGTGTTATAAAGACAGAGGAGGTCACTGGTTTCACAATAGTATCTCTTGGTGGCGCTATTGCAATGGGTCAGGAAAGATTACAGCGCTTTCAAAACGGGGGTTTATGTTTGTCTCTAGGGAGCTATTTAAAACATTTGTTGATAATTACGACAAGAACATGGCTTAGAAATCATCTGTTTTTACATCTTTATTAATCTTTTGATGAAAAGGTAAGACCATAGCAAGTTTAATCAAGATTTAGGCAACCTAAAAGCACAGAAAAAAAAACAAGAAAAAACCCACAATAATTTGTTGTTACAATTATGTTGGGTGTCAAATTACACGAAATTAGACTTAACTTGATATTCCTCATTACGACATAGGGGGTCACATGTTCCTTTGATTGTACCGTGTACGTGAATGTATTAATGTAAAAAACTTTAACTCGGTTGAGTTTTTTGGGCGATGTTGCTTTAGACATGTACGTAATCAGGCCAACAGCTTAAATTGCTCAGTCACTGGTGTATTTCTACGCAGCCCAAGGGCAAATGTCTTAATTAATCATGCATTTACATTTTTACGGTATGTCACTAAGTTTTTAATGTCATCACAGGAAGTTATTTACATTTAATTGATTGATGCGGGTATTATTATGAGGTCATGTCTGATTGGCTATCTGGCTTTGGCTGCTGCTGTTGCTATTGCTTTGGGCAGCCAATCTTTCATCACAATACATAGTTAAATATTGGGGAGGTTTAGCTGCACGTTGCGCGAGCAAACACGTTGAACATCAACAAATTGTGTTATTTCTAGGTGACGTCACCACTTTGAGCTTAAGTCATGCTCATGAATGTATAACGACTGCACGTACCAACCTGACGTGAAAAATGGTAAACTTAACGTATAATGCCCAAAACATGCGATTTTAACGACACAGTTTTCTGACGTTCATGTACACATACTTGCTCACGTAACGTGCAGCTAAACCTCATTAATAATGATCTATCCAGCCGAACCGTCCATTAATTTCTTGGGAAACAGCCTGAACCATTTCAGGTCAAGGCTCAGAATTGTTTCTACTGGATCACTATAGTTCTGTCAATCAATTGTCATTGTTATAATTTTTCCACCTTCAAGAAAAAACCTTTCTGTAGCTACTTTCATTGATAGTTTTCCTAATTACATACAATGAACCAGTGAGGCGTGAGTTGATTCAGTCTTTTTCACATATAGATGTTTTTATTTAAAGACACTGGACACTATTGGTAATTGTCAAAGACACTCAGTGTATCTCAACATGCATAAAATAACAAACCTGTGAAAATTAGAGCTCAATCGGTCGATGAAGTTGCGAGATAATAATGAAAGAAAAAACACCCTGTAAACATGAAGATGTGTGCTTTCAGATGCTTGATTTCGAGACCTCAAGTTCTAAACCTGAGGTCTCGAAATCAAATTCGTGGAAAATTAGGCTCACTTCTTTCTCGAAAACTACGTTACTTCAGAGGGAGCTGTTTCTCACAATGTTTTATACTATAATCAACCTCTCCCCATTACTCGTAACCAAGTAAGGTTTTATGCTGATAATTATTTTGAGTAACTACCAATAGTGTCCACTGCCTTTAATGCTGTTTTTTTATTATTTAAATGTAAGACACTAAACCAACTGGCTTGTCCAGTCTTGAGTTTACTGACCCAACACTAAAATCACTGGCCTTGTGTAGTCTAGTGTTAATTTTAAGCTCTGTGTTTACACAAAATACATGTAGGTAGAAATTGTTTGCAGTGAAAGGAAAACGACATTGCTGTGTCACTGTAGTCCGTATCTAGTTAATCAGTAGCCATACACGAACTTAGTTGAACTGGTTGGAGACTAAATCGTTAATATTTGTTTGGTTAAAACATTTTACCACGTCAGTCGGAAATGGTGGACTTAAGTGGGGGTCATGTTTTGTAGATTTTGTAGCCTGTAACTACCTGCAGCTGTTCTTCTCTATGACGGAGAGGACTTGTTGATATTGTATTAACTGCAAATCTATTAAAAAAACAAAAGCTTCTAGGATGATGCAACTCCGAAACATTGACGCAGATGCTGCGTATAAATTATATCTAGGCTGTTATGGAAATTTAACACTCAAATACAGCAATGTGGTAGCTAGTCTAGCCATATCACCCGCCACTCCCCTAGTTAATTTAAATTTATCAATGGTTGTAAATTTTTATTGTTGTCTATTTTGAAATCGTTTCTGCGTCCGGAAATCGTTTCTCCTACAAAAAATGAACATTTTGTACATCATGTACATGTAATAAAATAGTTGACGTACATGATACAGGTATCATTACAAAAAATGCAATATGTTATGTTCGAAAACTTTGATCAAAATTTATGCAAAGTTTTAATGCTCACCAGACGACTGTAAAATATGAAAGGTTTCAGAACAATATGAAATTAATTTGCACTGCTCAGTTTCAACTCAAGTGTTTCATTTCAAAAACAGATCCATTGTTTTTGTTTTGCTGGAAGAGGAGTGTTATTTATTTATTTATTTATTTAAAGTTTCCGTATGGCCCAAAACCAAGCCCTTCCCCTGATAAAGCAACATGTGTTACAAAACAGTTTTTGTTGCGCTTGACTGCATTCTCTAAAATGCTCAAAGCTATTATTATTATTAACCATACGGTCCTTGCAATTAGTCCTTGCCATCAAGTCTGTAGTGCTGATTGCACTTTTCAGCTTCTAAAAAGGTTATTAATTCCAAGAACCTAGGATTTTTAGCAATCTTTTAAACAGTCTCCTGGACAGTTTTGTGCTCAAGATAATTGTTGGCTTATTTATGTGTATAGGTAGAAATTGTACGTGTTGGGGTGACATTGAAGGGTGCGCCCAACAATGTAAATACAGGAAAGAATAATGAAAAAGGATTGTAGACAACACCCGAGGAAAGCCCACAATGTGCTCTAGACTTAACGCCTTTACATAAAATAAAAAAAATAGTACAATTTTCTTTTACTTTTGAACTTGGTAAAAAACAATACATGTATGTGCCACGGTATTCAAATAGTGTTTCTTGATACCTGGTTCTCTTTAAATCTGTTTTTCTCATCCTTTTTTTGAGGGGTGGGCAGGCTGCATTGAGTTAAATCCATTTTAAGAAAAAAATTGATCAGTGAAGGAAGCACTTAACAGTGGGAGTCAGATCATGTAAATGTAGAGACTAGTGTCAACGTAAATTAGTCATAAATTGTTAATTCAAAGCAAGTTATATGAGATTTAGAAAACCATTGATTTTGTATTGAAGAGGGTGCAGCCAAGTGTTGCAAATTTCTTGAAACACTTCACGTTCTAAGTCAACAAATTTGTTTTAAAGTGATTTTACACGATTGTTTTTTCTTATTTTGCGAGTTGAAAATATCAGCCCCGATCCTCACAAAATCATCAAAATCCTGCAGTTGATTTTGAAGGACTACAACAAGAGGGTTAATGAAATGGGCTTCCATTTATATTTGACATTTAGTTTTCCATTGTTAAAATAAAACCGTCTTTCTTTTGGTTTTAAAATAAATGAAATCCCTCTTTTATTTTTTTGCAGGTGAAACTGAACACCTTCAGAATGCGTTTGAAGGCTCTGAGAATACCGACCCTACTCTTATACCACTGGCTTTCTACTCTGGTCTCTTCGCATATGCTGGCTGGTAAGACTTTTAACACGTGATTTCAATTTTTTCAAGAATTTGCCCGGTTATTTTCTATAAAGATCAACTGTTTTTTGTTACAAGAATAAACATTTAAAAATGCATCACTGGAGAGCGTGGTTGGTAGAGTGCTGGTACGTTAATCCCGAATTCAAGTCCCAGTAATTTTTTCTTTGTTCAAACCCAAAACTTTTTTTTACGTGTAAATGGAATGAATTGATTTGTGTTGTGTCAGAATCGTAGTGTCTTATTTTTGTCTTTTGCCAGGTAGTAGTTCTTTTAAAATTTGATTAACTAGGTCTGAGCAGTGTAAAAAATACATTTGATCTACATTTAAAACCCCTTTGTGTATCTTTTTCTCTTTTCTATTTCTTTTGTCCCGATAACAGGCAGATGTTGGCTCAAGTAACGGAAGAGATTCAAAATCCTTCAAGGTAGGTGTGAAGTGCGTGAAGAAGCAATGAGCATGTTCAGACAGCGTACTAAGTTAGACCCGAACCAATTCAACTGTGGACGTGGTCCTTAAAAGTTGTTCCCCCTGCGTTCAGACAACACTGAGTTTCACCAGACACTGTTTATCTTTGGTTTTAGGAGGTCAAAGCAAACGCGACCCAGTTACTCTTACATCAGGTTTATTGTCCTGTTCATTGGTCATCGTGTGTTTACATAATGATCACAGAGGTCTTTGGGTTGATCGTCTGTTGGGAGCTAAACCGGATGTGGTCATTTTTTATTCTGTCCACACACAGTGTTAAAAGATAGACCCAAAGTGATCTAAAGATAAGCCCCCTTGCTGGACGGTCTATCTTTTTTGGGTTGAACTTGATTCAGACTAACTTTAAAACCGTTCAGACACACAGAGTTGAACTCGATTGGGTTGAACCATGAGTTAAACCGACTTGAGTTCTGTGTCTGAACGACCTCTATAATGTGGGGGAAAACAGCATGTGTGTAAAATCCGGCGTGTGCTAGAGCAGCGTGTGGTAGGGATTGAATCCTTACCAATGTTGTTTCCTACCAGTCAGTTGTAAAAAAGTGTCCTACGTGCTTGGCTATCTGCCAACAGCTTTTACACACCCACCCTGTCTGAAACCATTGCAAGTATGCAGAGAGGAATTGCTAGCATTTTGTTTCCTTGGTGCCAGACAAGCATAGTTACTCGTTACTCGTGACTTTTTCACTTTGGTTTGACGTCACTCTGCTATTATGTACCTTAATGTTTTTTCTTCTTGGGGGCAAATTAATTGACGAAAGCTGGAGTGGATATAATGTTGTGGTAGTGCCAAGTTTAGTGTAAAGGTTTTGTGTCTGTTTTGTTGTCACTTTTAAGTGGATTAAAATTTTTAACATTTTTGTGGGACTGAGGATCAACGGCGAGCGCTCGGCCAAAGCCGATTAAAGACATTTTTTTAGGGTTTCAAAGATTGGAGAAACATCTAGGCCTACAATTTCCTTTGTGCAGCTGTTAAATTCGTCAAATAAAGATCCTTCTGAGACAAATTAGTACACATCCCAAACTGTTCCTAACCGGTTGTAGCTAGACCAAGTTTTAGTGGTGGGCTATGAGTAAAATATTTGGGAAGCCTTCCAAGGGCGAGCGGATCGACAAAATTGTTCACAGAGCCATCATTGCTGAAATGCAGGCATGATGCCAGGATTCCAAACTGTTCATGTTTATGGGGCCATGCAACAAGTTGAATTGTCTTTTGACTGTTCTTTCTCTGTGACATTAGTTACTTCTTACCATTAGCTGTGTGTCTCAACTCAAAGGATAATATTTCTAGAGGAAATCTGTGCTGGACCGGCACAATGTATTTTGCTCAGAGTATTGGGCAAAACTTGTGAGTTCTTGGCAGGCCTGCCAAGCAACGCCCACCGTGGCTACAACACTGCTCTTAAGTCCATTCTGCGATATTGCTTGAATTCGATAGACTTGTTCGTGCACACTTTATAGTCAAACCAGTCACACTTGGCATGAGGCTACATATATCAGAATCCTATAGTTTGAGTGATGAGTTACTATAGAAGTGTGACATCTTAGTATCCAAAATGCAGACAAGGACATGTAGGGGATTGAAACACACATCTCATATGGATATTTTCACTAAAAAATTACAATTATTTTGCTTTTCACAAGCCCATTTTGATGTGTTGCCCTGCATCTTTTGAAAATCGAATGGTTTCTAACAGTGTTCATCTATCATGAATGACATTATAACCCTGTAGTTATTTAACTGAAAAAACATTCCTGTGGTCTGAGGAAACATAAGACTGTTTTGGCACCACCCCCTTTTTCCTCGCGTCCTTTGTGTATTTTATAAAGGCCATGATAACACTAATAGTGCAAGTCACTAGTGTCCACAATGCAAAATATCGCACTGTCTTTGAGTGACGCTATACATTTGACATCAATCAGGGTCATAGCTATGTATGTCAGCATTTTTGAAGATTTTCAGAACAGAACTCTTTATATAATTGAAGTGACTACACTTTTATCTGGGGCCAATTTCATAGAACTGCTTTGAAAGCACAGAAAGTAGCTAAGCACAGCAACATTGTGCTTACCAGGATGGGGTTACCAGCCAAAGTACCATGTCGCATGTACCATCAGTGACTGGTGTTCCGATAAGTTTTGCTGAGCAGAAATATTTTAAGCAATATGGGTACAGTAACTAAGCTTAATGGGTTGGCTAAAGTACAAATGCAGCAAACAAGTACTCGAGTAGAAAATACGTAGAAGTACTCCTTTGCTTGAATGAAAAAATGTTGTGTGCAAATTCTTAAGACTTGATCTGCCTTCCTACTTTTGCCAGTAATTTCTAAACAAGATGTTGGTAAACTGAATAAGTAACCCTGTGTCCCCTGAAAAGTACATTGACAAAAATCTCCATAAACAGGCCTGGAATTTCAAGAAGGCCGCAGAGGCCATGACCTCTGTTGCACCCTGCTTTTGGCCTTGGTGCCCCTTCAACAGCTTCCCATAGACTTTCAAATCGAAGTGCCCCTTGCAAAATAAAAATACCCTTGTCCTCTCTACGATGAAAATCCAGGCCTACATAAAGCCTCGTTTGATATCTTCACCCCACATTTAACATGTTAAGAAATGTCACCATAATTTTAAGTTAAACTTCTGAACCCGATTTCGTCTGCTGCCTTGTTTTGAAAATGTCACGATGTGGTTGTTACTCATGATGCCGACGTCCCTTGAGATGGGAGACTTGGCTTCCGCCCCGGTAATGAATGCTCTACATTGCTGTGAGGCCGTATGCCTGTGGAGGTGGTACACCAGCAGCAGTCTTGAGGGTAGCGTCTAGGAGTTACTGGCAGGGCGGCTGTCGGTTACTCAAGATTGAAGACAGATCTTCCGGGGCACTTCTGAAAAATCATTGTGAAGTGGATTTTATATTTTTTGAAAACTTTGTACGTCTTGGGTCATGAAGTGAACTAGTTCCACCAAAAACCAATATTTAGGTTAGTTTTATTTTAGGAAGGATCTTGTGGATGGAAGAAACATCAGAAGCAACTGATTTTAAAGACACTGGACACTTTTGGTAATTGTCAAAGACCAGTCTTCTCACTTGGTGTATCTCAACATGTATAAATCCCAAACACCATTGTGTATCTGTATAGGTTAGGGTTTCAACTATCCTAGGTGAAGGATAAAGACAGGATCATTCAATCAACTTTTGAAGCATTCCAGTCGTGCTCAACACAATAACTGTCTTGTTGTTGTCCTGAAAGTGAACTTTGCTGATGTTATCAATGGAACGCTTGAGTTCATGATTTTGTAGCTTGGGAGAAGCCATGGCACTGGGTGATAGAATAAAAAAGCTGGAAGATACTCACTCAAAGAAAAAGTTGAGCTGTTGCAAACTGCTTACCAACCAAAAGGGCCTAGGAGGGTATAGTATACTTGCCAACAAATAGATCGTATTGAATAAAAAAATTTTGCTATGAAAGTCGCCATCTTGTAGGTCAAACCATATGCGCGTTCTATGGCACATGCACGCACACACCCAGGCACATGTTACAGACGCCATTTTATAGGGTAGATATTTGATATTCAATACGGTCTATAGCTGATGGCCTGCACTTTGACTCCAGTGTAGCAGAGTCTCTCTTGAAGGGTACAAAGTGAACTAAATAGTTGTCTACAGTCGGAGACCTCCTCTTCAATATAATGTGAACTGACCCTGGAGGAAGACGCGTGGGATGCATCAGTGCAACTTGTAGAGTTCACCGACCAATGTTTGGGTTAGTTTATCACACGGGTGTTACGAGGCAGGAAGCTAAAATCAGTCATCTATGAATCCAATTTCCTATTGATAGTTGGACAGTTGAAGTTGGTTCTCTTGAGACGTTTACAAGTCCATGTTCTTGAGATGTTTACAAGTCCAGGTTTTTATGGCGCTGCAGCTAGACCCGGACAAGGACAACATTTCAGTGTTTGCCCTTAAAGGCCCTAGTTATTACTCAAAACAATTGTTAGCATAAATATTTACTTGTTAACGAGCAATGGAGAGCTGTTGATAGTATAAAACATTGTGAGAAACAGCTCCCTCTGCAGTAATTTAGTTTTCGAGAGAAAGAATAAATTTTCAAAAAATTTGGTTTTGAGACTTCAGAAATAGATTTTGAGGTCTCGAAATCAGGCATCTGAAAGCACGCAGCTTCGTGTGACTAGGGTGTTTTTTCTGTTATTATCTCGCAACTTCGATGACCAACCTTCTTACCTGAGTTAAATCAATGCTCTAGCTATCCATGTACATGTACACTGACACAGAGCTGAAAATTATCATTGACCATTGCTTGGTTACCATAATCTAGTTTGATTGCTTTAGTGTAACTAATAGAATTATTTTGCAATTTTGTGTGCGTAGATGTTTATACGAAACGTATACAAAACAGTTTCAGGTGAAAAGTTCAGGTTGATAAGCTAGCATTACTGTAGTATCCATGGCTAACAATGCAGAGTCCTCATGCTAGCAAGTGAAATGTACAGCCAACGCCGCCGTTAGGGTCTAGGTGGGGAGGTTGGAGTAATGCGAGGCATGTTCAGTTGCTGAGATACAGAAGTTAGGGATGACGCTGATACTTGAAGCTAATGGACCCTTTTTATGTAGTATTGAGGTACAGTTGTATGTCGTAAGCACAGCCCACCAGTGTTGCACACTGGAGGCACAGATCTGAATTACACGCAGGCAATGGAGGCCACAGTTGCCTCCAGTCTTGGGCATGGTGCCCTTTCTAAAGTTTCCCATTGATCAAATGGAAGTGCACTATTTTTCCAAACTGAAAATGGCCTTGCCCTTTCAAAGTTGAAATTTCAGGCCTTATCTGTTGTTACGGATGTTCAATCGGAGATACTGTAATGTGTGATGTAATCATTTATAAGACTGTAGGTAGGATGTGATACAATAGGTGAAATGGTTGTTGACTTCTATTGCGGACATAGCAGACAGGTCACTCACCTTACTTTACTGGGGTGGTTTTCACAAAGAGTTGAGACAAGTCTTATCTTGAGTAAGGTTGAGTTATGTACTTGTTCTTTCTTGAGACTAACCTTATGTTTTTAATATCTCCTAGTCCTAACTCTTTGTGATGTCAAGCCCAGGGCCCCAATAGACCGATCCATTGGCTCCTTCCAAAAGTGGCACAATTCTGAGTGATATGGTTATTCGTTTTTTATTTCTGGATCTAGTAAACAACCCTGACCTACATGTTTAACGACAGCTTCAAATAAGGGACAAAGGGAAAAATGCAAGTGTGACAATTTTATTGTATTTTTTTGTGGACCCAACTGGTTTCAAGGTTATTGAAAAAAAAAAAATTTTTATTCAATAAAAACTGGTCACTTAGGCGTGCAAAATTACATATTATTTGTATGATATGGTGTTACGAGTAAATTGATTGTGTTGCACTGAAGCATTGATTTTGCCCCATTCTGATGGTCTGATCTATAGAAAGAGCTGTTTCTGTTTTGTGTGATAAAAAAAAGGCACACAAATGAAATAGATGTATCGACGGTACTGAAATACCTCCTGAAAAGTTACTGCTGTTAAAATTCAAAACTCGCGCTAGAAACCCACATCAGAATTTGGACTCTCCTTCCAAAAGTGGCACAATCCTGAGTGGCGTATCGCCTAGTATTAAAGTCGGGCATGAGATTGTTCAGACTTTTGGCTGAATTCAGACTTTTTATGTCGGGCCAAATCAGACAGTATTTTTTTCCAGAATTAAAGAAATCCTGCTCAGTGGTCTACTTCTCTAGTGCTTTGGATACTGTTTCCAAAAGCTCCTTGGAATCTATAACCCCAGGGGTTACCAATTGGTAGATTTGGCATCATTTCAACATACCTTTGAATTTGTATCCAAGTTTCGCACTTTTTTCGTTGTCCTTTAATGGGAGAGGGGGTGTTGGTGTGGTGGTTGTTTAAATTTTCAAGCTGTGTCGGTGGCTTCAAGTATACCTTTTACCTGCTTAGTCTCCTGAGTGTTTGCTTGATAGTGTTGTATTTGCATCTTGTATTACTTTTGATAATTTTGTAATTTTGTACATTTTGTAATTTTCGGGTGTACATCGCACTGATACCTTTGCATTGTGCGCTACGCTATAAAAGAATTGTTCTCTTTTCACTATGGTGACTCAAAAATAAAATGTGTTTCCCCTACTTTCATTGTTTATGTATCTTTGGATTTTGACACTCATGGGGAGACAGGTCTTTTTCTTCAGCTGCTCCACGCATCTGTAACTCTCTACCTCTTAATCTTAGATCTTGTCTTTGTACCACAAACTTCAAATCTCTTCTCAAACTTTATCTTATGTCACATGGTTTTCAAGAACTAATTTTGTTGTGTCTGTTTTTCTTTGTTTTGTTTATTTTGTTTGTTGTTGGTTTTTACAGCGCCTTGAACACCCAGCAGGGTGGATATGTGCGCATTACAAGTCTTATTATTATTTTTATTATTTATAAGTCATGAGTGACAACAAAAAGAGGTAAAACTAAACTGAAACAGCTTTCTCCTATCGGATGTTGCTTTGTATTTGGAATGAGATTGGTATTTGTGTTCTACTTCCCTGTAAGTTTCCTCCTCAGAAATGTGGAACTTTGATGTTTAGAGATCATGGTTCATGTTACAGCCAATGTTGCATTTTTGTCAATGCTATAAAAGGCACTGGACACTATTGGTAATTGTCAAAGACCAGTATTCTCACTTGGTGTAACTTAACAACATGCATAGAATAACAAACCTGTGAAACTTTGGACTCGCTGTTTGGTCGACGAAGTTTTCGAGAGAATAATGGAAGAAAAACACCCTTGTCGCACAAGTTGTTAGCTTTCAGATGCTTGAATTGGAGACCTCAGCTGAGACCAATTCAAGACCTCAGCTGAGGTCTCGAATTCAATTCAAATATTTTAGTGAGAAATAACTTCTTTCTCAAAAACTACGCTACTTCAGAGGGAGCTGTTTCTCACAATGTTTTACCTATCAACAGCTCTCAATTGCTTGTTACCAAGTAAACTTCTATGCTAACATTAACAATTATTTTGAGTTTTTACCATTAGTGTAGAGTGCCTTTAAGGATGATGCAATACCATTGGGCGCCCCATGATCCCTGCCTACTCCACTATGTCTGTGCGCTAGCTGTAGACTGCCTATGGGCTGTGCAGTCTGTCCCCAATACTTGGCATGAGTTTTCAGCAATGCATAGAACAGATGTTTCCATGATTTAAGGTTTAAGTTTATTCTATTTCATCATCCATTGGCAAGGTATAATAGCCTTGAATTTACTAGATGGAAGTACCATCATGGTAATTTAATGAAAAATCACCATTTTGTAATAAATGCTCACTCTGAAGAAAAAAAATGGAATCTGTGTACTGCGGGTCATTCTTGAATGAAGGTTTTTTTTTAAGTTGTGGCAAGATGACCATTTCAATTGACAAAAATACCATGCCTGCTGTTAAATAGACCTTAATCACGGTGTGGCCATCTTGATTTTACTCCATTCCAACTCATGGTAACCAAACTGAGGCTGGACGAAATAATAGTCTGGTGCCATGTTTGCGCAAAGAATGTTAGTGTTCATTACCGTTATTGGAAACAGGGAACATGACCAAGATGGTGAGGCACAGTTGAGAGCTTTTACAACACAAAGCCATTTAAGATATAATAATACAGGCCTTTAGTTTCGTTTTTGAAGGGGCGCTGCAATTTTCCTTTTGTAAAGGGCACTTCTGAGGAGGAACATGTTAATTTGTATTGGAATTACATGAGTTTGCAGAGGGCACCATACTGAGCAGAAGCACAGGGCACCACGGGGGTGGGTGCCGTGGGTTATTTTGAAGGCTGGTTAGGCCTGACTTCTCGACTGATCAACTGATACCTTCTCTCCCCGATTCCCTTTTTAGTAAACGATGACAATTCTGCGATTTCTGCAGCATTGAACAAACGTATGATTAAACTGCACTTAAAGTTTTGTGTGTCCGGTAGTCCTGTCTGGAATCATGGAGGTGGAATTGAGGTTACGGAAAGGAACACGCTGAACATTGCTTTAAGGCAGTGGACACAATTTGTAATTACTCAAAATAGAGACATAAATACTGCAAAGCAAGGCAGAGCCTAACAACAGCTATAAAATACAATTCTCTCAGCAGGGACTGCGCTTTAAATGTCACCAGTGTTTTGGTTGAGTTTGGAACACATGTGTACACAGTATTGTTGGCATTTGTCCAGAGGATACTAACTTGGCTTTGCCACCCACACCCCACAACTACATGTAGAACTAGTTGTGAAAAGATGATGCAACCATGAAGTCTGCATGCCTCAGTCATGGTCCCATGCATTTGTGCATCTATTGCCAGCACTAGTTGTTGTGTACATTATCGCCCACACTGGTTTCTGTAAACAGCTGTTTGGGATCTTATGAATGAATTTACACACACAATGGATGAACAGACTGTTATAAAGTGTGCAATGCAACAATGTTTAATAGAATAGTGTAGTTAGCTGTTGACATTACTCTGAGGTACATACATGGGCCCAATTTCATTAAGCGAGGCAAATTTTTGTGGGCTGACTGATGGCAGAAACAAAATGTAACAAGCATATTTCAAAGGTTATAAACAAATTTAGGCGACCATCTTGCTCGTTCACCGTGGATTTACATTGTAATGTCATTCATTTTCATGCACCCTTAAGCACCTGAAGGTGATGCCTTTTCGAGTGCTTACAGGGTATGAAATGTAAATTGTAGAGTAAGCACAAAATTTGCCGTGAAATTTAAAATTAGTTTGTTTGTCCACGGAGTACGACACAGCCTGTATACCAAAATCATGTTGCTGTGATATTACTTAGTAAATGTACACAGTCATGTGCCTCATGGTTCATCAATGCTTTTTATATGGAAATGGTGCTGGGCCTATTGCCTACACAACGATAAATGGCCACGGGGTTAATTTTTAATTTCAAAAATATGCCTGAAGAGCACCATCAGCATAGCCAGCTGCCTGTTTATTTAAAATCTAAAATTTAATGCAAATCAATATCTACATTAATATAGACTTACAGAGAAATCAACCGAACCTTGAATCATTGACAGCATTTATTGTGATTATTTATTTCCACGCAGCACACAGTATACACAAATTACAAAAAACTAACACAATAGAATAGGACAACCATGCGGATTTTGCTGATCATCAAAAAGCAATTACATGTTCATTAAATGTATACCAATTGGAAAATTCACATATTTTTTATTCATAATATGGTAAATTGTAGAAGGAAACTGTTTACTTTAAAACAAATCATGACCATGGAATTTTTTTTCTGCAGTTTTTTGTGGGGAGTAGACATGGAATAATTTACAAGTTGGTTTTAATTTTTGTATGATATTTGTTTTTGTTTTTAAACTGTAATGATATAGGCTACTCTCCCTTTGTTCGTAAAACCATGACCAAACAAAAAACGGAAACCTTAGGATTAAACAGTTAATACATGTAGCATGCTGGTTCAGACCTTGACTAGCCTGATGGGATATGGTCTGGTTCATATTACCTTATAACTTCTGTTTGATTCGAATCCCCAAAGGTGCTAGTTTTCATGGAAAGCAAACACTCATGTGTTTTGCAAAGATTGGTTTTGATTGACACAAGTAAACTTGTGGTTTTGAAAAGAAAGTTATTATTAAGTCAAATTTTCTATCTTACTTTGTTTAAATGAAAATAAAATTGAAATGTCCTCAAACACAAGATTATGAAACTAATTTATACTGCCCTTTTTTGCTTGTAGAGAAGACAACTTACATTACACAGTAGAGCCTGCCAACTCTCACTGATTCTGCAGAAAGTTCCCTGATAATAAACCAACCTTTTCGTGATATTTTTAATTTTTATTACAATTCTCCCTGATTATGGACTTCTTTCCCCCTCGTTGAATGTAATTATAAAAATCTCCCAGATTGTTGTACAACATTTCCCTATTCAAGTGGTGTTTGGTGGTGCGCATGCCTCGTCCTGAAGACAAGAAGATTATACTGTCTGACTCATTAAGACCAGAACCGACTCTTTTCAGAGCCAACACCCCCACAAAAGAGATTTAAAACATATGGTTGTACCCACAAGTTTACTGTTTATTTATTTATTTATTTATAGTTACTTCTTATCTTCCTCAAGATGCAAATGTTGGCAGCTCTGTATCATGTATTTTCCCACGTGTGTAAACGTGAATAATATTTAGCCTTGTACGTTTGTAAATCAAGCCAGTGAAGGTTGAACAGTTATCCTTGTGCCAACTTAACTCAAGGCCTACCCGGTCATAAATTACAACCCAACCTTATTGTCATGGGGAAAACTCTATTCAATAATTATTTTCATTTTTCTATTTTGATTGTTCCCACCATAGAAACCTTCCTCTCGGCGTATTGCTATCTGTGGGAATCGTCATGGTGGTTTACGTGATGACCAACATCGCCTACTTCACCGTGGTCTCACCCCAGGAACTCCTTGCCTCAAAAGCCGTTGCCGTGGTAAGTGAGGAAGTGAACAGACTGGGTTTCGTACAGTGGCCATTAACCCTTTCCACCCGCCTTTCAGTCCATCCCTTTTCAAGACCCATTCTAATAAGTCTGGTTTTTTATCTCTCTCATGTCGTTGTTTCCGCAGCAGAGTGCAAACGTAAGATCTTCAGTTTTTGTTAACGTGACAGATTTCTCTTCCACGAGGTAAAGAAAGGCCTTCTTCCCAGTTTGGGGAAGCAACTGGGAGTTGATGGAAGAATCAACAGTTTTTGCACCACCTTGCCATGTTCGTTGTTGACAGAAAAACAGTTGCTAAATTTGATTTTCATGTTTCAACCGTTCTACGTTGCAAGCTGTGATGAGAGAGTGCTGGTGAAGCGAGTTGCTTTTTAAAGCTCAGTCTGCTGCCGGCAAGAACATCCAGCGAGAGTAGAGTGAAGAAAACTACTTCGTCCAGAGTCTCCATCCTACAGTCAAGACCACATCGTTATAGAAGTGGGAGCAAGAAAAGATGCGTTTCTTCATCTACCAAATTCACTTCACTTAAAGACTGACGAGGAACATTTGCAGAAACATTTACGTCAAACCTCTTACTGGCTGATTATCGCCCCCCCCCCTCCCCCTTCCCAACTTGAGGCATGTATAAATACTGCTTGTCTAGAACCCCCTTACCCCTTATTTCTGTCTGAGACGAAGAGTTGGTAAGTGTCACAAAGAATCATCACGCCCTGCCACGAAAAATCAATGTGTCTGTGTGGAGAGTCTTGTGTTTCAAACATGTACTACTAACGCTATTAACTATTTTTGTTTAATACTTCTGTTTTCACACAGAAAGCAAAAAACTGTGACCACTGAGGAGTGTTTGTTACAATTGATCATTTCACTTGTATAAAACTGCATGACAACTTCCTGTGTCCATTTATTTTGTTTTGGCCAACAATTATTGGGTCATCCTTTTTGTCAATTTATTTTTGCAGCATCAGAGCTTTGAATAGATCTTTGTCATACGGCAGCCATGTTTGTCTGATCCCCTGGATTTGTACAGTACAATGGTGTGATAGATTACATCATGGGGGCCAGACTAGTTTTCCTAAGTTTATGTCCAAATTGGCAGCTTGATCGCCCCTTCACCAACCTTTAAAAGCTAGGATGCCAACACCAACACCAGTAGCAACCCCGCAGCTGAAGCCCAACCCGGCAACGCCTAAAGCTGTTCTTGGCCCAATTTCATAGAGCTGCTTATAGCAGAAAATATCACTTAATACTGTACCGCTTAACAGAAATGAGTAGGATACCAGTCATGAATTGCACTTGTGGTATGGTAGTTTTGCTGGTAACCTTATTCTGTAGGATTTGAAACTTTGCATGGTGGAAATATGATAATGGAAAGGTTAACGGTAAACACCATGTATAAATGACTATCTAAAATATGAGTTGGGGTAGTTCTGAAACTAACCATTGATTTCAACTTGACGTCTCGATCACTGTGCTCTGGTCGTCTTCTGGAGAAGATGAAAAATAAAGTAAAAAACCTCATTATGGTTCTAAGCATTAATTTGTTGTGTTTATAGCTACTTTTTGTGCTTAAGCAGGTCTATGAAACTGGGCCCTTCAATAAGTAGTGGCTTGCGACTGCATCGTCATAGTAACATGCCTTGAAGCAAAAGCTGTGCTTGGCAACAGCTGCAGCCATCAAGTCAAAAGTAGCCTCAGTATGGTCATCTTTAAATGATGAAAAACAAAACCTCAAAACAAGATGGCTGCCTGATGATTAAGTATCTAAAAAACATGTCAAATTTGTCAATCTTTGGTCTAGATTTTTCAACTCTTTCAAACACCGACAATAATATTTTTCTTTTTCCCCCCTTCTTCTTCCCCACTTTTGTTTTATAGACATTTGGTGAACGTATGTACGGACCGATGTTATTCATTATTCCCCTCGCGGTGGCTCTCTCCTGTGCTGGTTCAATTAACGGAAGTCTGCTTAGTGACTCAAGGTAAGGAATAATTGCAATCTGAATAAAAGTTCATATCTGAATAAAAGTTCAAAAAAAAAAAAAAGATCAAGAAATCAGCATTTTAATTGAAGCATACAGGCCTGTTGTTTTCATAATTTTCTTGGGAATCGTTAGCCTTATGTTTGAAAAATTATTAATGAGTACAAAAAAAGTGGTGCTGCGACATGCAATGCAGTTGGTTGCCTTCAAGTTGGCTGTAAACGTTGCCTTGTGTGACGAGGCCTTTAGACACTGGCTGACCCATCTCTCCTATACGCTTCCAGCTAGTCTGCAAAAAGGCGTACAGTCTCACTAATTGATATTCTAGGGAAATGTAAATGGTTTTATGCAACTTGGTCTGCTGTTGACGCATTTCCAGTTCAATCGAGAGAGAGAAAATTGGAATATATGAATACGTGATTAGATTGCCACTTGTAAATTATGTGTGGTTATTTCCTCGGGTGTAGGTGGGTTTATTTTAAGCTTTGTGAAGCAAACAAATTAAAAAGCGGATTACTTTCCTATTTTAGGGATTATCGACTGTCAAGCATGAATGCGTAAAGTATACATGCAGGATTGCGGCTTTAATTGAGATATGGTTTGGCTTTGTGGGTTTCGTCCCGTGTCAAAGGAATGAAGCAAATTAGGATTGCAATTAAAATCACGCATCCGGTTTGCTAGGTAGCTATTAATACCATGATAAAAACATTATTCCGCCACTCAAAAAACAAAAACAAATCATTACCCAGTAGAGCCAGAACATGTAGCTGAATTTTTTTTTTTTTAAAGATAATACAACTCCAAAAAGACAAGTGATAAGGTAATTCAGTTTTTAAGCAAGAAGTTTTAGTGTGTACATGTACCCCTGGCCTGGATAGTAAGAAGTTTGAACTGGTTCTCAGTTATTAATGTTTTAAGATAAGATAAGATAAGATAAGAACTTTATTATCCCACACTGGGGAAATTAAAACTGACCTTGATTCAAACAGAACAGACAAAAACATTAAAAATTGTATAACAATAAACAGACAGATTAAAATATTTGGTTAAGAATGTCAGGTACAAAAATATGTTTCTGGCATGGATGAAACATTGTGCACAGCAATATTTGTATACAGGGTAAAATGTACACGAAGAGAGGTCCTGAAAACCGACAAGGTTCTCAATAATATATATTTGGTTTGCGGTAACACCATGTGTGTATCTACTTGCCAGGTAGAGTTTGTTCTTAGAGAACTGTCTTGCTTTATTCTACTACCTAGGAGTAGATTGTGCGGGTGTTCGGGAGACTTCTCAGTTCTGAAAAGAACTGTCCTGCTTATTAACTATTACCTGGGCGGATGGTATAGAAATAGGCTGGGACTAACTACTCTAGCTTATAGGATCGTAATTAACGGTACTACCGCGAAGTCAGTTCTGAATTGGTCTCTTATTGTTCAGAACAAACAGTACATTGTTTATGTTGTTCACTAGTCAAATGTTGCTCTCCATAATAAGAGATAGGCTCTATTTGTACAGATCGTGAAGGTGAAATTAATTGTAGTATTATCAGCAGAAAAATTGCATTGTAAGCATTTTTATCTGACGGGATCACACATTGTCAAAAAGAACAAACAAAACCCAAAGTACATTATGTGTAAATGGGTAGCACTGGCCGGGCAATGTTTTTAAACTCGAGGACATTCCTCCCATTCTAGGACGAGGAGAATGTTCACGGGGAACCAATTCTTTGTTTTGGTCATACCACAGTCTGTTTGATACTGTCATCAAATATTTGTATTATTCTTTTTTTTCTTCTTTCTCTGTGGAACTAAAAACAATAGGTATTAGGGATGGGACCATCCACAGTGACATTCCACCATCAACACCCCCCCCCCCAAAAAAAAATTGCCCTATAGTGAATTTCTTTACTTCAAGCAGGCAACAAATTTGATTCCCCCCATACGTGTATGGCCATTGACTGTCTTCCACATTCCAAGAGGGTTTGGTAACTTTCTCCAATGAAAATATTTGATTCACAAATCTGATCAGATTTTTGTTTTCATTTACAAATATGTGGTTTTTTTTCTGACGACATCGGAAGAAGTGCAGAAAAGAAAACAAAATACTCCGACCATTTACGATTCTCAATCCAACACAGCTTACCTTCTTGATAGCTGAAGACGTGCATGCATTAATTAAGATTAGAAGTGCCAGTCCGTTGACGTCATCTACACACTAGCAATATTCTGTTCTTAACGGATCGGCAATATCAATGAGCCACAACAAGTCGAAGCCCACTGTCTCTAATTGCTTGGTTTTCAAGGATTCATTGATCGTAGAGAGCTTCTTGTGCTCTCCTGACCCATTAATGTCTTCATCCATCTTGAACGGTTGCCATCTCTGATCGGTTGATACCGTTTATACAAAGTCTGCATTCAACCCTGTAGTGGGTGTTGTCAAGAGACATACATGAACGCTGTACCCTGGAATTTATTAACTCATCTTTCGTCATGAAAGCTGCTGATAAGATGTTTTCTGCTTAAGATGGGACATCATTAAAGAGTGACGTACATAATATTCATCCTGATTGAAACAATTAAACAAGGTTCTACTCCATACTCCCTGATGAATACTACATGTATAGTGTGGTTCAGCCCCCAATTTCATGGCTCTGCTCTCCATATTTCAAGCAAAGAATCTGCCCCTACTGAAGCAGGGAATTCCGAGATTACAATGTACGTCAAGTGTATTTCACAGGCTAGAAGGAATGTATGCTTGTGTACTGGCATTCTTTGCTTACATGCACATATACACATGTAGCTAGCGCAGAAATTCTGCGCTTGCGTTCTAAGCAAAGAATGGTATCTGCAAGCGCAGAGTTCATGACAAGCAGAGCCATGAAACTGGGCCCTTGTCTATCTGTGATTTCACACATGTGTGCTCTTTAAGGACCATGGACCCACCCCCCTGCTTTTTTCCCTCACGTGAAAAGCAGGCCTGTACGCATAATTTTTTGAAGGGGCAAGGGCACGAAGGCATTTTTTCCTTGGTAAAGGGAACCCTATAGATGAGGAAATTGTAAATTTCTACTGAGCATTATATTAATAAGGGCACCAAGGCAATGGGGCATGGAGGCACTTACCTTTGCTGCCTCCGTGAAGTATCAGGCATTGAAAAAGTCATGAAGTTTACAGTGAAGAAAGAGTGTGCCAAACATAACAAGCTTTGACAGGATTTTGTTGTTGTTTTGATTTCAGAACCACGTTTGCAGCTGCCAGAGAGGGCCATCTTCCCAGGATCTTGGCCATGATCCACATCCACAAACGTACCCCGATGCCTGCAGTGCTCCTTATGGTAAGAGATCGTCAGTGATGATTGGCTCTGAAATAATAAGAAAAATTAATAACGGAAGATTGTGTAGCCGCGATGTCAGCCTTGATGAAAGCGCTCTTGGCGTTTGATGGGAAAGTCTATGATTGAAAAGTCTAAAGCCTGGTTCATGCTTCCTGCGAAACTGAATGTGATATGAATTTTGATGTCACTGGGCTGCTTTCACAACAAATATTTTGTAGGAGTTGAGAACAGGGCAACTCTTCCCTGAGTGATTCCCTGCGAAGTTGTGACGTCAAAATTGGTATCGCATTAGAATGAAGGCGTCACACGTGCAGTTAACAGGCAACCAGTTCCAGGCATTTTTGAAATAGAAAACATTCTTGCTTTCACTTTGATAAAACTTTGTTGGGAATAAGTACGACCGTGTTAGAACAAAAAATCTGCTGTTCTACCAAAGTGTTTCCTTTGCAACTTCATAGAGCTACTTAAACGGAAGCAGTAGCTAAGCACAACAAAACTATGCTAACCAGAATAAAGTTACTTAGCCCAGTTTTGTAAAGCACCAAAAAGTAGCTAAGCACAATTATGCTTACCATGTTAGGTTACCAACTAAAATTATGCTTACCAGAATATGGCTACCAGATACATATAGCTGCTAAATAAACCACAACAAGTAGACTGGTAACCTTGCTTATTTTTGCTTAGCTGGAATGTTGAAAGCAATATCTTCTGCTTAATAGGGCCCCGCCTACTTAGCCTGAAATCTATCTGACTTTCTTCCAACAGTTACCGATCTGTCTGGTCATGCTGACTAGTGACAACGTCTACAGCCTCATCAACTACCTGAGCTTTGCTAAGTGGTTATTCCTTGGACTCTCTGCGGCTGTCCTCCCCTACATGAGGTGGAAGAAACCCGATATTCCACGCCCATTTAAGGTAAGTCTTGACGTTGAGATTCTTTGGGAAGATTGATTTTAGATACACCAACATGATGTTTAGCCATGTAAGACCAACTAAAAGATCATTGGTGCACAGAGGGGCCAGTTATGACGTCTTCTGCGAAACCTTTAAAGGCAGTGTAGACGTTTGGTAATTACTCAAAATATATAATAGCATAAAACCTTACTTGGTAACGAGCAACGGAGAGCTGTTGATAGTATTAAACGGCTCCCTCTGAAGTGATGTAGTTTTTGAGAAAGAGGTAATTTCTCACAAGAGTGTTTCTTCTTTCATCATTTTCTTGCAACTTTCATGCCCAACCGAGCCCAAGTATTGACAGGTTTGTTATTTTATCCATATGTTGGGGGTATACACCCAGTGAGAATACTGGTCTTTGACAATTACCAAAGGTGTCCAGTGCCTGTAAGTGTGAAGTCAGATCAGTGCGCTGGAGCTAGACTAGAAAATCAGACTCAAGACCATTTCAGTGGATTTCTTTTGAGAGGAGCAGATTTGTATTGAGACATCACACTTTGCTTACATGTAGCAATTAAGATGCATCTTCAACCTTTGCTAATGAAATTGAGAAACTTCACAATCTTCATTTATCACTTATATTCTTATTTCAATAGACTAAAGGCGGACTCACACTGCAACGATAACGAAATCAATAACAACCAAGACGCAAAGAGACCGCATTCTATTGGTTGAATTGATCCATGCAGAATACGCACACGCTCATTGAACCATGGAATGCGCTCTCTTTGCTACGTGATCGTTATCTTTTTGTTATCGCTAAAGTGTGACTCGGCCTTAAATAAAGACAAAAGAGGAAACATTGTCTGATCTTCATATACAAAACTAAAGTGACCAAAGTAATTTCCATGTTTGGTTTGCAGGTCAGCTTGATTATTCCAATTCTCTTCATACTGTCCTGCTTGTATGTGGTTGGCGTCTCGCTCTACTCAGCGCCCTTAGACTGTGGTATCGGTCTGGGTATCTTACTGACGGGGGTACCCGTCTACTACCTGTGTATCTGGTGGGATAACAAACCCGAATGGGTGGATGTATATATGGGTAAGTTACCAATTTGAAATGAGAAATTTGTTTTCTGTTGTCCGCATCATAAATATTTTGCTCCGCCATAACACGCATGTTCAGAATAACTAAATCATTAAATGTTTGTCTACTGCCCCCTTTGGATGGAGTTGTAACAATGCGCCTTATTTTTGACCGCGTGAGTGTGCACCCAAACTGGTATCACTTCCGGGGGGGTATTTTCATTCATACCCCAAATAGTTATTAAAGACATAACACATTACCACCACAGACATCATATCCTATCCACCAGGGACAATAAGACATCAAAGGAGCCGTTATAATCCACCTCTAAAGCAAGTTAAAACTATGGCACAACTAATGTGACATATTACGCAGATTAAAACTATGCAGGACGAATTGCGTATACCCCCCAGGAAGTGACGAAAGTGCTATTAAGAGCGCCCTCACATGGTCAAAAATATGGCACATTTGTTGTCTTACTTTACTTGGAGCATGAATGTGCAGGAGCTAAAAACACTGATCAAAAGACTGTATCTTGAAATTGTTATCACTGATGAGTTTTTGTATTTGTTCTTTTTTTTTTTGCAGATAAACTGACTCTGTTCCTGCAAAAACTTATGTTGGTCGTTGTGCAAGAGAAGAAAACTTATTGAGGTGTCCGTCTGTCCTAGATTTCTATGGTCTTCCTGTTTACTGGATAGCATCAGTGGGTATAAGAAAACGAACCGAACCAATGACATCATTACAGGGTACTTTCTGGCTTCAATTTTGTGGCACTGTTGCAAAATGCAATGGTTAGTAGTGCCACAAAATTAAGTAAAGTTTGAGAACTGAGTTTCACATCAAAGATTGGAGGGAAAACTCCCAGAAACCTGTAAACAGGCATGATATTTAGTAGATGGAAACTTGCATCGAAGATAGAGGAAAGTAATTTTGGTTTTACCCATAGTATACACTGATGTGTGATTATTACGGTGACACATATATACTAAACAGTGCTAACACATATCCATGTATTTGGGTAAAACCACAATATTAATAGGTATGATATTCTTCCTACTTGAGTAGAAGACGATCAGAGCATACTGATCGAACAACGAGTTGAAACCAAACCATCTTTTCAGAACCACCCAACTCATTAGAGACAGTCATTACATGGTGTTTCCGCAAACATTTCTGTATCGTATTTCCACCATGCAAAATTTCAAATCCTACTTGAGTTTGATTTCAAATTTGTTTGCCCTTGGAAAAAGTTTGCTACTAATAAGGTGTGGGAAAATCTATTAGAGCCAACACCATGTGTGCATGTAGATTGGCCCTTGAACTCTATAAAATATTCGTACTTTTTTCCTCAAGACCAAATATCATGCCTTAAAAACATTATTTTATTAAATAATATCAATTGTCTTTGAATGTCATATCATTATTATCTGTGGAAATATTTAGGGGGGGGGTGTAAATCGCTTGGTCTAAAAAAAAAAAAGGGAAAGTTTAAAAGTCAACAATACCTTCTTTGTACAGAATTAAAAAAAAAGCAATATTGAATGTTGAGGACTTTTTTTTAGTGTAAGACAAGTGAACAAATTGACTGTATTCCGTCAGAGCAAGTTTAATATTTGGTTCTTTAAAATACCTGCCACAAAATCCTTTTGAGTAAAAAAAATAGTTTGAAGAAAATACTTGTCTTTGTCTTGAATGTTTGACAGAATATATATTATATAATGTTGTTTGTGAAAACCAAGAATATATTGATGAAAGAAAAAAAGGTTTTGCTGAAAGCAATAATTTTGACACTAGTTGTTAAAAGTATCATCTAGATAATATTCTAAGAAATATTACAAGTTGGTGACGATAGGATTTGATAGATTTGAATTTAGAAAGTGTTAGTTGCAATTTAAAATGGAGCTCTTTTGTTTTATTGCTGTGCATTTTTATGTTTGCACGGTTAGTGCATTTAGAGGTCTGACATTTCTTTTGACCCAGTTGTTTAGTTTCTATTGTTTATTTTCCCCTCAAAAAAAAAAAGAAATTTTAAAAACAGAACAGGGTTAAGCTTTGTTCATACTCACAGTGAATGCTTCATGCAAAAAAAATTTGACGGCACAGCTCTATTTTCGCTGCAAATGTTTCGTAGGAGTTTAGCATACCTCAACTTTTCAGAAACATTCGTTGCAAAACTGTGAAGTCAAAACTTGCATCGCATTCGCATTTGCAGGAAGTATGAACCAGGCTGTGGGTATTTATTTTTGTAGCGAGTTTATTTATTTTTGTAGCGAGTTTATTTAACTTGATATGTTTTGTGTAATAGCTCCTTTAGAAGTCTTGAAATTAGTTTTGTTTGGGTTTTATTGTAACTTTTTTTTCTTCTTCTGGCAAATGCAAGCCTGAATTGGGCAGCTTCCAAGTTGTATTTGACCCATGGGTGGAAAGCTTGCTGTAAAATATCATTGTAATACAGAAATAAATTAATAGACCCTTCCCATACAATATGCTAATAACATGTACGCATGCGCACAGACCCTATTGTTTGGCAATTGCCAGAGAGATATGCACTAAGCAGATGCACAATTGTGTCTGTGTCACGCAGCCATTAGTCGTTCACGAAACAGCGTGATGTTCCTTAATGTTGCCAACGAAAACGTTAGTGTGCACGAGCTATGTGCGGGGTACATCTTATAAGAAGGGTCTATTAACCACACAGGAATAAACTTCAGAAGCAGAATGTTCAGTTGGGAAGTTCCTTTTACCGTTGAGTAGAAAGGCTTGAGTAACTTACTTTCTTGGGTCTTCTCAACTTTTGTGTGGAGGAAAAAAAGAAGAAAAACAAGGATGAACAAATCATCTTACATGACATTGTTTAAGCTTGGATGATTGCAGAAAAATCAGCCGAGCATATTAATGCATATATGTGATTTATTATACATCTGTGAGAGTTAAGGACAAGTTGATTACGGAGCGCATTCGATAAAAAAAAATTAGCCTCTGGCAATCTCGTAGGCAAAGAGAAGAATGACAATATAAAGTTGTTTTCTATTTTAAAAAAAATTCAGGTTTCAACCTCATTCATTGATAGAGAAGATTTTCACTTATTGCAACATTATAAAGCGACTTTAAAAGACACGACTTTCATAATGTTATCTTTCAGAGTGTAATCGTTCTTGAAAAGGTTGAAGTGGAAAAATGGTTACCCCCTTTACAGTCCATGAGGATATAGGCTTGGGTATCATCCACTAGGAGCCTGGCTGGTAGAGCAGAAAGCACTACCTTCCCAACTTAAACAAAGCAATCATGGTTAAGTGTCTTGCTTTAAGGACACAAGTGTCAAGACTGGGACTAAGTTTAATGTAAATCTGTGGACATTGTGTTTTGTGTTGTACAAAGAGTACCCAAACCCTTTTAAAGTCTGTGTCTTTAAACTAAACCAATCTTACATAAATGTGCTGATAGATTGGGATTAAGTAGAACTAGCTTAACTGTTAAACAAACATTATCAATGCAATGTATGTTTTAAGAAGTTGTAAATAAGTATATAGAGTAAATTTGTCAATTTATCGGTGGTTTGTTGATGATTTTATGGGAAGGTTCAACAGTCTTAAAGAGCAGTGCCCAATTTCATAGAGCTGCTTAAAGCCATTGGACACTTTCGGTAAACAGTTTGGCCAAAGGCCCACACTTCTTCAATCACAACTTGTATATAAAATAACAAACCTGTGAAAATTTAGGCTCAATCAGTCATCAGAGTCAGAAGAAAATAGCGGGAAAACCCACCCTTGTTTCCGCACGTTTCACCGTGTCATGGCATGTGTTTACTATAATCAGTAATTCTCGTAGCGAGAATTGATAATTGTTTTAATGTTTTCTCAAAAAGTAAAGCATTTCATGGAACAATATTTCAAGAGAAGTCTTTTACCATTACCTTTTGTAAACCCTGTAAGTTATTTGTTAATCTGTGAACTTTTTTTTTTTCTGTTCCGAAAGTGTATAATGGCTTTAAGCAAAAAAATTTGCTTAAGAATTGAAAAATGTTTGGCAGAAACGAGCAGGATACCAGTCACAAATTGTATATGTAACATAGTAATTTGGTTGGTAACCTTATTCTGGTAAGCACAATTTTGTCTGTGCTTCGCAACTGTTTGTGCTTAAGCAGCTCTATAAAATTGGGCCCGGTTTACAAAATCAGAGAACACATAATCTGAAGGATCAGTTGGTTGCAATGAAATCTGTTTGATTTGTAAGGCAGGATTTGTGACAATTGTTTTGTTCAACTCTTTGTGAAGTGTCACAGGTTAGTTGTTTAGTGACAGTCTGGAAAGTTGAAATTTATTCTTAACTCTCTCAGTGCCAAGGTCAGATATGTACAATGTATTTTGAAAGTGCCATTATCGTACATGTTCCATCTATTTTATGTACTCGAAAAGTGTCATAAATACCAATGATATACATGTTACTACTCAAGAAATACTATTGACTGTGTGATGTACCAAAGCAATCTAAAGACACTGAACACTATTGGTAATTGTCAAAGACAAGTCGTCTCACTTGGTGTATCTCAACATATGCACAAAATAACTAACCTGTGAAAATTTGAACTCAATTCGTCGTCGAAGTTGAGAGATAATAGTGAAAGAAATAACACTCTTGTCACACGAAGTTGTGTGCTTCAGATGCTTGATTTCGAGACCTCAAAATCTAATTCTAAGGTCTCAAGATAAAATTCAAATGTTTTAGTGGAAAAATATATATCTATCTCGAAAACTACCTCACTTCAGTGGGAGTTGTTTCTCACAATGTTTTATACTATCATCAACTCTCCATTGCTCGTTACCAAGTAACTGTTTATGCTTACAGTTGCTTTGAATAATTACCAATAGTGTTTCAGTGCCTTTAAATCAGCAAGATACATTTTGGGAAAAAGCAGGCACCGAAAGAGTTGAAAGAAGAATGTTGTACCTTCCCATTCCCTAGACACATTAATGTTTATTCAGAACAGGAATCGTTCAACAATGCAATAGGATTTTATGGACATTTTTCTGCCATGCTATTTTCAAAATGATAATTGAATGTGTTGTGGTTATTTTTCTCTATACACAAGAAAGGGTTGTGTACATTCTAAATGAGTTGAACACAAATTAAGAAGTTATAAGGATATTAGAATGTGATATGAGGTTTTGTTCTGATTTAACAAACTTCTCAAATATATTGTATATACAATGTTATAGTGTTATAACTTCAGAGAGAAAAGAAGAGAAAATCTTCAAGTAACTTTCTCGCAAACTCTTGTATATAAATACAATTATAGTGGTATTGCAGATAAGAGGTCCTATGGATTTGATATGGTTATGTCAAGATTTATGGATTTATTAGGGGAGTTAAATTTCAATTTGTAAATATTAAAGCGTTGTCTTTTATTATATCGTTCACTTCGTGTAACTCAAAACAAATATATATTTTTGTCTTCTTTATGATTTTTATTGTTTTTTTTTGCTTCAATTGGTTACTCGGACGCACCATGACTTGGACATTATTAGATATTTTTCCCATGGTCCGGAATACTGTATTCTTAAGTGTTACATAAAGCTGCATGAGCTCATTCCAAATATTGGAATGACTAAAAAGTGGTGGGATTTTGCCATGTTCTTAAAATTCTTTCAGTAAATTTACATGTTTCATGGTAAGGGTAGCATTATATTAACAGAATTTTAAGAAAAAAATCCCCCCAAAAGCCGGACATAGGATAAAAAAATCAAAACCCAGGTCACTGAAAGAATTATAATAGCCGTAGTTGACTGCATTTTATTAACAGATGATAAACTCACAGGGAATACTGTATTTTAAAGTATGACATAAAACTTGCATGAGTTTATTTTATTGAAAGTGAGTTTGGTCACTGCCTTTATGCCATCCTGCTTAAAATAGTATGGCACAGCTTTACTGCATTTTGTTTAATGGATGGTACAGCATTGTTTACAAAAAAACAACTAAATTATTATTATTTTGAAATTTGCTGTATGTAAATTCATATAAGCACCAATCCCAAGTTTATATAAATGAAAATGTCATTCTGGAACTTGGTGCAAGGATCAATAGACCTGGGTCCAGTTCATTAATCTGTTAAGTAATGGCAAACGTAAGCAAGAGTTCTCTGTGCTTGGCAAGCTTTTGTGCTTACATGCTTTGTGAAACTGGGGCCTGTATCACAGTGCAGCCATCTTTGTCTGAATTCTCAATTTGTAAGAAGGCACCAGACTCAAGCAAGCCTCATTTTGGTTATATTGGTTTGAATGTAAGGGAAGCAAGAATGTTTCCAGTTTTGTCTTTTCCTGAAATGATTAAGTTTGTTGTTTTTCCCTCAGTTTTTTTTTGGGTGATATATTGTAACCAATGTAAACAATAATTTCAAATCTTCTTTGGTTTTGTGAGTAGAGAACATATTTATTTTTAATTTCTTTTACTTTTATGTTGGTCATTTTGAGTTACAGACCCCAATGAGGTCGTTTTGTTGTATAAATAAATTTTAAAAAGAACATGCACTTTGAAAATACTAAACCATTGTTTGCCTTTTGGTATTTGTTTTGTTCACGTTGACTTTAGTGGTGTGCACGAGTGTTCAGAAGCTTATTTCACAAAACGCGAGGATTAGTCCAATTTTTAGAACCAGGATGGGTTCTTTGCGCTCTAACTGTCAAAGACCAGTCTTCTCACTTGGTGCGTCTCAATATATGCACAAAACAACAAACCTGTGAAAACTTGAACTCAATTGGTCGTCGAAGTTGCAAGATAATAATGGAAGAAAAACACTCTGGTCACACGAAGTTGTGTGCTTTCAGATGCTTGATTTCGTGACCTCAAATTCTAAATATGAGGTCTCAAAATCAAATTCGTGGAAAAATATTTCTTTCTCGAAAAACTACCGTCACTTCAGTGGGTGCCGTTTCTCACAATGCTTTTTACTATCAACATCTCCCCATTACCCGTTACCAAGTGAGGTTTTATAATGCTGATAATTATTTTTAGGGTGCACCCCACTGAACAAACTCCCATGCGTGCATGCTCAAAATAATTTTCAGTACACAAAAAAACTTGGAAGTCTCACATTTTTTCACAATTAGGGGGAAAATATCCATTGTTATGGTCTGCTCAGTTTGATGTGGGGAGTCCAATGGCTTATCGCGTTATTCTCCTTTAAATAAAGACACAATACACCAGCGTAATACTGTAGGACCATTCTATGTCATCCAAAATACCTCAAGTTGGAACTCAAGAACCCCCTTGTCACAATTTGGCAATTTCTTTATACTGGGCCCCTTTCTTGGGCTCTAAAAAAAGTCTAAAATATTTTGAGGGGCCGTCACACAATAATAATGAGTCCAACGCTCCGTTTTCTCTCCTATTTTTAGTGAGGTGCACCTGTAAACTTTTTTTTTTTAACTACATAAATTATAACCATTTATTTTGAATGAAAAAAAAACTCCCCAAAAGACAACCGACGTAAAACATTGTGATATCCACATTAATTGAAATTCTACTTATTGTGACAATCTGTGTTTATTTTTGACAGAAGTGCAAGGCTTACCCCGTGTGATTTAATTCAATTTCAGCTCATATTGAACGAAAGTGTGAATTTATCAAAATTCAACACATTTTTTACAAAATTGCGAGGCTTACCCTTTGTGATTTCACAAATTTCAGACCATTTTTGACAAAATTGCAAGGTTTAGTGCTTATGATTTGTTTCCGTTTTTGACGAAAGTGCAAGGGTCCTTTGTAATTTTATCCAATCTCAGCTCTTTTTTGACCAAAAAATGGAAGGCTTACTTCTTTTGAATTAATTCATTTTCAGCAAATTTTTGACGAAAGTGCAAGGTTTAGCCCAGTGTGATTTTATCAAATTTCAGCCAATTTGTGTTGGGTTTACCTATTTATCAAATTTCAGCACATTTTTGCAAGGTTTACCCCTAAGTGATTTCATCAAATTTCATCAAACTATCCTAGTTTTAAAGACAGGACACTATTGGTTATTGTCAAAGACTAGTCTTCACAGTTAGTGTATCTCAACGTATGCATAGAATAAAAAACCTTGAGCTCAATCGGTCGTCAAAATTGCGAGATAACAATGAAAGAAAAATAAACTTGTCACACGAAGTTGTGTGCTTTATGATGCTTGATTTCGAGACCTCAAATTCTAAAATTGAGGTCTCGAAATCAAATTCGTGGGAAATTATTTTTCTCTCGAAAACTACGTCACTTCAGAGGGAGCTGTTTCTCACAACGTTTTATACCATCAACCTCTCCCCATTACTTGTAATCAAGAAAGGTTTTATGGTGATAATTATTTTGAGTAATTACCAATAGTGTCCACTGCCTTTATAGGATTCGGGTACTTTTTCAAAATGTCCACAGATTTACATTAAACTTACAGGGTTTGAAGATAATGATAGTGGAAAGCTTCTCTTCAAATATTACTAACTAAGGTTGTGTAGTTTTTGGGAAATGAGTAAAACAAGTCACAAAATAATTTTGGTCTCATGAGACCAAAATTATTTTAGCATGTAAAATCCCATTAACCAGTTATGATATTATACCAAAACCATAGCATAACTGGTTAATACGTTTTTACATGCTAAAACTGAGACGAAAATTACTACTTTTACTCATTTCTCAAAAACTTCAGCACCTCAGTAGGTAAAATTTGAAGGGAAGCTTTCGACTATCATAATCTTCAAACCCTGTAAGTTTAATGTAAATCTGTGGACATTGTGTTTTTTGTTAGGAAAAAGTACATTATACCAAAAAAATGCTAGCCTTGTGATTAATTTTATCAAATTTCAGCCCATTTTTGACAAAATTGCAAGGTTTACTACCCCTTGTGATTTTATCAAATTTCAGCACATTTTTTATAAAATTGCAAGGCTTAGCCCTTGTGATTTTATCCAGTTTCAGCACATTTTTGGCGAAGTAGCAAGGTTCCCTCGTGCGATTTTATCAAAAATTTGCAGTTGAGCCGAGATTGCATAGCTCACATTCATGAGTATACCAGCAGAATGAGTGACATAAAGACTCAAATTACTCAGACACATGTGCGCTTAGTAGAAATCATGTTTTACAAAAAATGACAATGGTAAAGGGTAGGCCTATGCATCGTTCCAGTCAAAGCGACTGGCTGTTTCATTTTTTTATTTTTTTTATTATTTTTCTCAAAGAAAAGAAACAAATAAATAAATAAATATAAAAAATAAAAGTGTGTTTATAAATACTATGATAATTGTAGCTGTCTTATAATGCCGAACCACTACAGTCATCAACATTCTTTAAGAATGATAAAGAAATTAGAACTTTCTAAATTGTAGAAAGACTTTTGAATCTCTCAGAACAAACTACCGAGTCATTAATTTACAAAGAAAATATGAATTAATAGTTAACAGAAAAATACACCATCAAAGCTTTTGATTGTGCATAAGTGTCACATAAACACAAAATAAATATGAATAAAGGCATTTTTTTGCAGGCACTGGACACGTTTGGTAATTGTCAAAAACAAGTTTATATAGGCTCATTTTTGTGTATCCCAACTAAACAAATCTGTGAAAATTTGGGTTCAATTGGTCATCAAAGTTGCAAAATAATAGTGAAAGAAAAAACATTCTTGTTGCACAAATTTGTTTGATTTCAGACGCCTGATCTCAGATTCAAATATTTGGGGTGAAACTTACCTCATTCTCTAAAACAGTTTAAACGGAGCCGCTTCTCACAATGTTTTATACTATCAAAAGCTCTCCAGTGCTTGTTACCAAGTAAGTTTTTATGCCAACAATTATTTTGAGTAATTATCAATAGTGTACCAAAGTGCCATACGAAAACTATTATCTGAACTCCTTAGGAGTATGCAGCACCAGCAGCTATATGATAATTATTCGCATCAACAATCTTACTTCTGGGTGATGAGAATCAGATTTATTAAAGGCAGTGAACACTATTGGTATTACTCCAAAAAATTGTTAGCATAAAACTTAGACCTACTTGTTAACAAGCAATGACGAGCTGTTGATAGAATAAACCGTGTGAGAAATGATTGTCGCTGAAGTAACATAGTTTTTGAGAAAGAAGTAATTTTCCACGAATTTGATTTCTAGACCTAAGAATTCGATTTTGAGGTCTCAAAATCAAGCATCTGAAAGCACACAACTTTTTTTCTCGCAACTTCGAAGACCAATAGAGTTCAAATTTTCACAGGTTTTGTTATTTTATGCATTTGTTGAGATACACCAAGTGAGAATACTGGTCTTTGACAATTACCAATAGTCTAAAGTGTCTATTGCTCAAGGACAATAGTGTGATGACTGCAACTCAAACAGAGCAAGGTCCTACATCCTGGCTTTGCTCACTGAGCCTTTCAAGCCCTGAACTCTATGGGCCACAAACTATGGGCCATAAAATTGAACCCACATGTGCTTGACCACTTGTCCATGGTTTAGCGCCTCAAGTAACAGCTAACTAAAGAAACTACTTATCTTAGAGTAACTTTTAGCAGATCAACTTTTTAAAATAAGCATAATAAAAATAGTGAGTAATTTTAAAACACATTTTTTTTAGGGGAACAAATCAATATTGTAGCCAAAAAAACAACCACCAATTAAGGACTAAAACCAAAACGAGTAATGAATGATGGCTATTTTGCAAGGGTTGGATGGCTGCAGAGTCGTGTGCATTATCAGGTACATCTTGAATGACATCATCTTCTTGTACGGCATTGATTGTAGGTTTGCACTGGAATGAGTCCTCGCTGTAGAACCAATCCGGTTTGAGACAGTCACATGACAGGTCAATAGGGTTGAACTCTGATCCCGGTGGGCAGCCCTCCGACACAAACTGGGCGCTTCGTAGCTTTGTAAAAAAAAACAGAGAATCTTGTCATTTTCTTGACAATTTTATAGCAAAAATAATGTTTTCCCGGGAAAGTTGGAAATCATCCCAACAGCACTTACTGAAGCAATTGATGACAAACAAGTCATTAAAAAGTTTCTCAAACATAACATTAAAGGGAAGATACACGTTTGGTAATTACTCAAAACAAATATTAACTTAAAAACTGTTTGGTAATGAGCATTGGGGAGCTGTTGGTAGTATAGAACATCGTGGGAAACGAATCCCTCTGAAGTAACGTAGTTTTTGAGAGAAAGCTAATTTCTCACTAAAATAATAAAAGACTTCTAGCTCGAAGTCTTTTATTCCTAACTGAAAGCACACAAATTCGTTGAACAAGGGTGCTTTTTCTTTCATCATTTTCTCACAACTTCGATGACCAATTGAGTTCAAATTTTCACAGGCTTGTTATTTTATGCTTATGATTTATGATCGGGTACACCAAGTGAGGACACTGGTCTTTGACAATTACCAAACGTGTACCTTCCCTTTAATAGTGGCCTCTTTATATAGCATTCATATCCGTCACTTGACACTGTAGGCACGGCACTTCAGCACCTGTGTGGTCGTGTGGTCATTTTTTCCCATTTTACAACTTTTTTTATGAGGGGATTTAAACTGGTCGGCACATAATAACCAGTTAATAATAAAACAAGTTAATAATAATAACCAGTTAATAATAATAACCAGTTTTTATATAGCACTTTTCACACCCCAAGGGCGCCTCAAAGCGCTTTCAACATTACCCCTGGTCACAAGGCCATTTAATTTGTTCCTTAAACCATCTCAGCTCGATGGGGACAACAAATAATTTATGCGCTACTAAGCTAGATCAATCACAAGAACCATCTCTGCCCTCACAGTTACCCGTTTACCCCTGGGTGGAGAGAAGCAACTATAGTTGTTAAGTGTCTTGCACAGGGACATAGTGTCACGACCAGGACTTGAACCCACAATCTGCTGAACAAGAAACACCAGAGCTTGAATTTGATGCTCTTGACCGCTCGGCCACGACACCCTACGTAAGAGTAAAATAATAAGCTCATTTACCTGTGGTAATTTTGCAGACGCTATCAAGGTCCTCCTTGCCCGGTGCCCATCTCGCTTGGTTCTCATGTCATCAATGCTCACCAGTGAGTATACTGTAGTCATTGTATAGTGATTCCTCTCACCTAATTATTGTCAAATAGAATGATTGTAAATAAACACTGGACACGATTGGTAATTACTCACAATAACTGACCTGGTAACGAGCAATGGAGAGCTGTTGACAGTATAAAACATTGAGGACCGGCTCCCTCTGAAGTACAGCGTAGTTTCAGAGAGAGGGGTCAGGGTGGCATTTCACCCCAAAAGTTGAATCTGAGAAAGTTTTCTGTTCTGGCATGAAGCCTTCTCTGACATGTCTGAGGTGTCTCAAAGCACCGGATTCCTTGCAATTAGGGTTTTTTTTTCTTTCATTTATTCTCTTGCAACTTATAAGACCAATATTGAGTAAAAATTTGCATATGATGGGACACACCAAGTGAGAATTTACTTGTCTTTGAGAATTACCAAGGGTGATGTGTCCAGTGCTTTTAAATGTCAAGTAATAAAACCACAAGCTAACAGTTATGTCTTCTGACAAAGATATTGACTAATAGTGGAGACCACCAACATAGGGCTGGGTAGTTCAGATTGTAAAGCACCGGTATGTTAGACCGAAGGTCTTTGGTTCAAATGCCAACCCCAAGCAAGAGAATGATATCCTTTAGCAAGGCTTTTGGTATGTAGAAGGGTATGAGAGTGTTACCCTTTACCTAGCCTGAACATCTGAGGTCACACGTCGAGGTCTCGTGAATAACGCCAGAGACCTGCCTCCAAACAGCGTGTATATTCACTTTTGACCTCGGTCTTTTCATTTAGAGATACGCAGTCAACTTCCATTGCAGACATCACAGCAGTGTACTGTTGGGCATGGTTTACAAGCTCATGTCACTGCTACATCTAATGATAGGCCTATCATTATATCCAATGGAATCACTGATCTGAGATAGCAAGGACCTGTCTTTATCCTTGCCGATAGAGACAAGAGCCCAGTCTATATACCCTTTACCTATTCTCTAAACTATTGCTCTTACCAGATAAGACTGTATTCTGCAGCTGACTCTGGTGCACTTGTCTCTCAGTATCATATCCCTCGCTCTGCAGCTCACTGCCAGGGGGAGGAGCCGAGATTGACTCACTAGTGTAGACTGCAGGAGGAGGCAGGGTAGGTGGTGGAGGGATATAGACTGGCAGAATGAAACAAATGATTGAATACAACAATTATGCCTGTTTTAGTGATTCAGAAGAAAAATAAAACTGAGTGTACACAGGAAAGGGCAACAAAGCAGAATGGAGGAGCATGCAGCAGAATGTAACAGAATGAAAGAGAATAATCAGAAAAAAATAAACAAAACATTGGAACAATCAATAAGAAATATTAAACTTTCTTTTATAATTACCAGATAATTTCACAAATTGTAAAACAAACAACTTTGTGAACAAAAAGTTGTGAGAAGTGACCCTTACACTCATCCAGTGCAATTTTTTATATGCTCTTCCATCACTGCGCCTTCATGAAACAGAATTACAGAATGAGAAAGATTGATGCTAAATGAAACAGACTGAAACAAAAAAAGTATGACAATTAGGCCTATTCGAATGCTAGTAAAGGAGAAGAACAAAACTGAATGAACACAGGAAATGGCAATATAGCAGAATAGGAGGAGCGTGCAGCAGAATGAAACAGAATAATCAGACACAATTTAACAAAACAATGAAACAGAATGGCTTAGAATGAAATAGACATCCAAAATAGAAAAGTTCGGGAGTAAAACACGGAGTGAATGAAAGAAAATGATCAGAATTTTGTTTACAATAACAGAATACACCAATATAACAGAATGTTACAGAATGGATTGATATTATAGAAGCCAAAACTTCAAAAGTGCACAAAATATTACCTTCTGTCTTATATTTAATGTACACTGCAAACTCATCAGCAATACCAACCTGTCCTGTGAGACAAGACATAAGTATTAAAAAATCAATTTAAATTTCCAAAATAAATTTAAAAGTTAGAAGTTAAAGACACTGTACACTATTGGGAATTACTCACATCAAAATATATATTAGCATAAAGCCTTACTTGGTAACGAGCAATGAAGAGCTGTTGATGACAAAACATTGATAGAAACGACTTCCTCTAACCCTACCTCCATGCTCTAAAGTAGCGTAGTTTTTGTAAAGAGGTAATTTCTCACTCAAATAATAAAATACTTCTGACCAGAAGCCCTTTATTCCTATATCAAAGCACACTTTTTGTACGACAAGGGTGTTTTTTCTTTCATCATTTTCAATGACCAAGTGAGTCCAAATTTTCACAGGCTTGTTATCTTATGCATGATGGGATACACCAAGTGAGAATACTGGTCTTTGACAATTACCAAACGTATTCAGCGCCTTTAAAAACATAAAAACTCAAAAGCTTAGATGATGTTTGCGATGCCTGGGGGTGATTTCACAAAGTTAGGTCCTATAGGATACATGCAAGGCTAGTCCTAAGTTTGTCCTAACTCGGGATAAGACTAGTCTAAACTTTTTGTGAAATCCACCCCAGAAAAGGCAGAATTGTGAAAAGGTCAGGGGGATTGGAGGCAATCACCTTCCTTGCAGGCCTGAGGATGTATTCATGTAGAAAACATTATGTGGCCAGCGCCCCAACAATGGCAGCGTGCAGCACCAGTGCGCTTGGATCTGTCTGTTAGAGTCATTTGAGAAAATCCAAGTCAAGCAATAATTATGCTCCAGCCCTCATCCCCTCACTCATCTTGCCTCCCTAGTGTTTAGTCAAATAATTGTCCTATTGGGTCTTTCATAGTTTCTGTCTGTTCTCTTATGGGTTTTCCCCTCTTGCCATGTGTGTATGTGCATTTTTATGTTTTATTTACTTCCTTAATTTAATGTTAAATTTTACTGTTTTTAAAATGTTGAATGTGAATATTTTTGTCCGTCCTGTATATTGGCGCTTTCGCTGCTAGATGTTGAATAAAATAAAATAAAATAAATGAATAAAATAAAATAAATAAATAAATAAATAAAATACAAACCTCCATTGAAGTTGGTAGACTTTGTATCCTTGCTGAAGAAGAACTTAGGGTAGGTGGGCAACCGCTCCCACTTACATGGATGGGAGTAGTGGCCAGCATCAATGACAATCATCCATCCATACTGACGCAAACATCCCTTGTAATAGTTACTCATGAAGAAATGGCGTCCGAGGCTTTTATGCCTTATAGCCAAGAGGAGTACAAAAGGGAATTTCAATAGTTAGATAGAGAGTAGTAGTAGCCTTCAGTGCGCCTTTCTTGTATTTTGTTTTATTCAGCATCCAAACAAAGCAAGTGCAATATTAACTAAATGGGTTCAAATATTAAACATTATAAAACTGGACACTATTGGTAATTGTCAAAGACCAGTCTTCTCATTTGGTGTATCTCAACAAATGCATAAAATAACAAACCTGTGAAAATTTGAGCTCAATTGGCCGTCGAAGTTGCGAGATAATAATGAAAAAGAAAACACCTTGTCACATAAAACTTTGTGCTTTCAAATGCTTGATTTCAAGACCTCAAATTCTAATTCTGAGGTCTCGAAATCAAGTTTGTGGCAAATTACTTCTTTCACAAAAATATTGTCACTTCAGAGGGAGCCGTTTCTCACAATGTTTTGTACTATCAAACTCTCCCTAAACTAGCCTAAATTATAGGAAATGAACAAAACATAATAACACGCACAAGACAAGAGGGTAAAGCCTAAAATACATATCAGACAGAAATCATGCCAGACCCAGTTATAGAGGACAATGGAGTAGGGGGCCAAGATGGGTTGAGGGCTGAAGTACTCGCTTGACTTGGACTATGAAGGTTGTAGGTTCAAATCCCACCAAGCTAAATGCTGATGTCACAATGACTATGAATAATTATTTTCTTCTCGTTATTGAATAACTGTTCAACCAAAGGTGACCAACTTTGAAATGAAATATTCACATGTTCATTTTATTTGAAAAATCTACACTTTTAAAGGATTAAAACAATCAAACAGTTAAAAAAAATTGCCTTCTATAGTGTTAATAACAGGGATGTGATAGGCTGTTGAGAATAAACTGAAATCTGAGCACAAAGCGCAAAGACATGCGAGCTCAAAAACTTGCAAGCATGAGGCCCAATATTAATAATAATAACATTTATCTTTGGTATTAAAAACCCTATTCTGCAATCTGGGACGATATTATATGGTTATAATATATCCATTCCTTTTCGAATTTGATCTTTAAAAAAAAATTAGTAAAACAGATTTTTTTTTTTTTTTAGGGCAAAAAAAAAGGAACTTCGAATCACATCCCTGTTAGAATGACTGCATAGAAAAATCAAAACTCTAACCCATCCACACTGAAGAAGTTTTTGATGGCAGACTCCATATCAGCATAAGGGGAGGAGATGAGCCGATGAGGAGCAAACCAGTTCATCTTGTTGGTGTCTCTTCCGTCAAATGACACTTCAACAACAGGCTGGCCATTGACCAACATGGCCACCTTCACCTAGACAGTGAGACATGGAGGCAAAGTGGCAATAATGAGGACTCGGAAAACTCTAACATAAACTGTCAGTCCAGAAAAAAAAAAGTGAATAGAGACCAGCAAGTCCTAAAAACTTTAGTAACAATTTAATCGACAGATCATCACTGATGCCATGAACTCGCACAGTCCTGGGCCCAATTTTATAAAGCCTGTTGTGATCACACAAACTTGCTAAGCATACTTAGCAGAAACTGGTTAATAGCCCTCCATAGTGTATTATTGTGACTGGTTCCCCACCCATTTTTTGCCTAGCTAAATTTGCTAAGCAGTAATTTCGGCTAAACAGCTTCATGAAACTGGGCCCGCAATACAAAAAGTAACAATCAGTGAAAACAGCGTTTAAAGTTAAACGCTGTTTAGAATAAAGTTTCTCCTACAAAGTTCCAGAGTATTTTCAACTAGTTTTCTTACAGTGGAGACTTGATGTTTTGAACTTCATATGGTGCTTTTTAACTGCATTTTGTCATAAATTTTTAAGCAATAAAGTAAGAAAATAAGTTTGTTGCGTTGAAAATTAACGCAAATATACATCTTTCGTTATCATGAACTAACGCCACCCCGTGTAATAATCATGTTTGTCAGTATGTGAAAATATATGTCAACAGTATACTTTCCCTTTAACATCATTTTGAGATATATATTATATATGCAGGCCTACCTCTTCAACAACGATAGAACCCGACCAGCTCTCAACGAGTCCACTTTTATACAAGGTTTGTTCGCTAGACACATCATCGGCTGAATATGAGGATGATGTCCAAGCCTCGTAGACGCTCTGACCTGTATCTGCAGCTGCCTTAAACACCAGCATGAAATCTAGTGAGAGAAAGAAGTGCAGCACCAAAAGTAATGTAATTTCAGTAGATTGAAAGCCAATCCATTATAAAAGCCACGCCCATTCAATTTGTGTATGTTGGTAATGCATAAGCGATAGGCAGCTTACTTGTGTGGGGTGAGGGGTTGAAAGCCATTTTTTGTCCCCACTTTAACATGTTTCAGGTTAAAATCATTTAAGTTTAAGATCCACTTGTACTGCCTATGGCCTAATTTGCAAGAAGAATAATGTTTTCGAAGGGAATACGAGAACAAAACTCTGCAAAGCTGGCACTGACGGCATCACCGCAGGTTCAACACATAAAATGCTACGAAGCAGATCATATCATGGTTAAAAAAAACAAGTATGCCCATCAAATGGTGTAAACAAATTGTATTTGTTTCCTGTTCTAGTTTGTCTTGTATTTTGAAAGAAAATTGACGCCCCCATTTTAAACCTAAAGGTATTCTGGAGGCAGCACTTCCCCCCTGCCCCCTGCCCCCTGCCCCCTGCCCCCTGCTGGTAACTTGTACAACACATGCGTTTCGCTCTTCCCTGAACAACAAAACAGGGAACACAGCCTTCCAAATGGTTGAAAATCTTAGTCATTTTCACAATGGCTTCAGACTGGCATAATACTTGAACAAAGAATTTTAGAAATGATTTCAAAGACTCCATATTTCCATATTAATATTGGCAATGCGTAAATCATTCAGAAAATGTAAAATGCATTTTTTCCGATAGTTAAAGAAAGTCTACTTTATTGTGAGCGCCATTTTTAATTTTCTCATAGTCAAAACCATAAAATAAGGATAAGACGTACCGTACTGACAGACAAAGTGGTTGACATTGGTACAGTCCTGATTTTCCCAGAATCCATCAATACTATAAAATGAAAACAAATTAAGAACAAAGCGTCAGCTCTGGGGTCAATTTCACAAAGAGTTGGGACTACAGTCCTACATAGTCCTAGGAGATATTAACAACGTATGGCTCAAGTTAGGACAACTAACTCATCCTAACTCGAGATAAAACTAGTCTTTACTAGGACTATAAGGTCACTAGTGCCATTTGTATGGACTACGTAAACTTGCCTTTGCATATTTTTGAGCTCTTTAATGGGTTTATTAATCAGGTGAGGTCTTTGTTTGGCAAAAAAGAATATTCAATTTCTTAATAAAACATTTATGTTTTAAAAGTTTGAATAATTTTATTTTAATTTCATATAAAATTTTAATCGCAACCTTTTGTCCATTATGAGTGTGAAATTACATTTAAAATAATAGTAATAAAAATAATAATAGAATAGAGATTTCTCCACTACTGAAACAAACCCCAGCATATTTTTCTTTTAGTTTACAAATCATCATAACATCTTTAGCCATTCTTTACCTATCTTGAATTGATTCCTATCAAAGGATGTGGTATTTAGCAAGAAGGATGTACCAAACATTTCAATGCGAGAGGTTTCTGCATGAAACATTTCTCAGATTACTTTTACTCTTACCAATGTAAATTGATATTACCAAAGTTATGATATCCTTTCTTGGAAGTTCACTTCAAAAATGCATAGAAAATAATAAATAAGATATTGGTATTGACAATTGCTTTTTTTTTCAAGCAATCTCGGTGGTTTAGTTGGTATGACACTGCTCTATAGAATTGCAAATGTCATGGCTTCGAATCCCACCCGAGTAATGCCTGTGATTTTACGAACTTGGGAAGTACTGAGGATACAGCGCTTACATATTGTTGTATATGGTTAAACCCAGCAGAATATTCTATCCCCGCTGCAAATTTAACATCTATTACTTCTTATCTTTTGAAAATTCATTTATGGTCTGACGTTTTGTTTGCCTTCACTCACTAGCACCTACAATCTTTACCTAAAAGCACCACAGTTTTTCGTCGGAGAAGATTGGCTGGGCCCATGGGAAGACCTCCAGTTTGTAAAAGACAATGGGGCATTGTCTGAAGAGACAAAGGAACCTTCCTCCATGATGTCATTTGCATCAAACCAAAACTGTCCTAGAACAATAGAATACAAAATATCAAACAATGGGTAATTGTATGAAATTGAACGTTGTATAAACAGACAAAGGAACCCTCCTCCATGATGTCATTTGCATCAAACCAAAACTGTCCTAGAACAATAGAATACAAAACACCAAACAATGGGTTATTGTCCTTAATTAGGACATTGTCTAAAAAGACATAGGAACCTTCATCGATGGTGTATCTGGCATCGATCCAATATTGTCATAAACAAATAATGAAGAAAAAAAATGAACTGACAAAAACAAATTTACACGATGAATAAACTGTCTAGTTTTGTTATGAAAGCTCATGTACAAAGTTCAGTTTCAAAACCAAATATTAACATGGGCTAATTACAGTTATTGCTAGTAGGTGTACTGTTTTGTTTGTAATAATTGATTTATCTAATAATGCTGAATAAGTATCAAATGTGCATAATATGGCCCGCTCAAAATAATTTCCTTTGACACCCAAGCAAACAACTAAATAGTAAGGCCACCCACACATTTCCTTATAGGGGCCATTCAAAATTGTGGGAGTTTGGGACAAAAGAAAAAACTGAAAATTAAATGCAGTGGACACTATTGGTAATTACTCAAAATAATTATTAGCATAAAACCTTACTTGGTAACGAGTAATGGGGAGAGGTTGGTAGTATAAAACATTGTGAGAAACGGCTCCCTCTGAAGTGGAGCAGTTTTTGAGAAAGAAGTAATTTTCCACAAATTTGATTTCGAGACCTCAAGTTTAGAATTTGAGGTCTCGAAATCAAGCATCTGAAAGCACACAACTTCATGTGACAAGGGTGTTTTTTTTTCTTTCTTATTTATCTTGCAACTCCGACGACCAACCGAGCTCAAATTTTCAGAGGTTTGTTATTTTATGCATATGTTGAGATATACAGCAAGTGAGAAGACTGGTCTTTGACAATTACCAATAGTGTCCACTGGCTTTAAAAAAGTTAATTCATTGGATTTAATTTTGTCATTCTACAGCAAAGTTGCAGTATTTTATCTACAAAAAGTCCCATGGGAACACAGGTTTTGAGGTAATCTAATTTAAAACAGCTCTATCAAAACCTTGGCACTCTCTCAGGCTAAACACCAAACCTATATTTAAACATTTTGGTTCTGACTTATCAATGTATCAATGGCATTGCCTCTGTTTATCTTTAAATCCCTTCTGACTCCCCCAGTTATCAAAACCAAGCTGTATGGTTCCCGCTCTTTCCAATATGCAGCAGTTCAGTTATGAAACAGTTTTCCAGAGGTTGTCAAACAGGCTGAGACATCAGAACAATTCAAAACCTGGATGAAAACATCTGTTTAATTTGTACAATTGTTGATTTCCCTTTACAGCGCAAAGGGTCAACTCTCAGTGTGAAATGCGCTATATAAGAATGGTTTAATATTATTATTGTAACCTACAACGGGCCCAGCTGTTACAGTAATTGATCAAAATACTACATCTACATTAAATCCATTGATGACACCACATTTGTTTACCAGTTGAGGTATGATGATCGGAAGTCACATCCCCAATCAGAAAGTCTTGCATCATGTGGTCTTTAATCCGTGCCAAGTTGCCTCCTTTGGATTGGCAATATTCCCTGGCATGTTGCCACGTTTGACGACCCAGTCCCAGCTCCAACCTCATGACGTGACCTAAATCAACAATACATTGGATCGATTCCAAGACTCTAAGGAACACATTGCCTTGGATCAGTCCAGTTGGTATTTGAAAAGCGTTTGTAACCATTTGTTATAAAATACATATGGGTAGGAAGATGTTGTAGAAGTAGAATACAATGATCCACACAAACATGCCTCGAAAATGCACGGTTTTTGTTTTTACCTCGTCGACTAACACGGTCGTCCATTTATGGGAGTCAAATTTTTGCCTCCCATAAATGGCCGACTGGGTAGTTCGCAGAGTAAAAGGAAAATCGTGCATTTTCGAGGCAAATTTGTGTGGATCATTGTATTCTACTTTTAAAACATCTTTCTAACCATACGCATTTTATAACAAACAGTTAAAAACACTTTTTAAAGACCAACTCGTCCGATCCAAGGCAACATGTTCCTTTAAGTATGAGGAAACTTTTTATCAATTGAGGGGCCAAATTAGGACGCAATTTCGTAAAGCCTGTAAGCACCAAATCACCAAAATAGCTTAGCAGAATCAAGTTCCTAGCCTAAAATACGTCAAGTTTTGCAGATGTGGCTGGTGCCCGACTCAATTTTTGCTTAGCAAAGAAATTTTGTCAACCAGTTAGGGCGTCTATTTCCTGCTAAACAGCTTTGTGGTTTATAATTTTAAAGGGAATTTGTTAATTTTTTGGAATCATTTGATCGTTTTACTAAGAATTGAGTATCCTTGCTGACTAAAATAGTATGAAACTTTAATCAAGATCTAAGAGGTATGTTAAAATGATGACAACCCCTGGAATTATAGAATCCAAGAAGCTTTTGGGAACAGTCTCCTCAGCACTAGAGAAGTAGGTCAAAAAGCAGGAATTTTCTTTACTCTGGAAAATGTTCTAGTTTTTTTTCGTCGGTTAGACAGGCGGTCAGAGAAAGTCTGAATTCAGAAAAAAGTCTGAAATATCTTAAATCTTACCTTCACTGTCTGTGAACACATCACAATCTTCAAGGTTACATAACCTTGACTCGCTCGTTGCCTGTCCAACACATTCCGCTTCTACATCAATACATTCTCTCTCTCTTGTTTGCACCCCTCCCCCGCATGACTTTGTACACCCAGTCCAAACCGACCACAAGCCCCAACCCCCAGGATACACCTCCACTGGCACGGAGACAGGGGACGTATACGCCCAGAATGGGTGTACCTCCACCCAGTTGATCCGGCAGAGTTCAGCATACCCAGCAAGGTAGCCATAATTCTGGCATTTGTTTGAGTTGAGGCTTATCTGGGGGTTATTGGAGATTGTTGTGAAGATTTGTCCTTCGTATTCAGCCGAGCCGACAGAATTCACACTCCATAGGAAATAGTAGAAAGATTCATCAATATCAACAGATTGCCAGTAATCGTTGGAGAATCTGGTCGCAAGGTAGAATCTAACAAATATCGAGTCCGTTCTGTACAAGATGAGTTCTGATACAATCTGGAGTACGGTGGCTAACTCGATGTGATCGTTGTTCCCACGAAGCCTGACTGACTCCTCTACGAAGGAGCTGAAGCTTCCTTCTTCATCGGCGATAGATCTCAAATCGTCTCGTAACGTCAAAAGGAATCCAGTTGGCTCCAAAGCTACTATCACAAAATCGTCTTGAAACAAGAGAATCGTGTACAGAAGCAAATCTAGGACTGTCCAGTCTTCACCATTTGAAGCAGCTCCAAACTCAAGAATGCTAGTCAAAAAGTCCGGCTCCAGCTTCAAGACGTCGGCCAAGCGGCTGAGTTCCTGCACAAACACAACTTGATCCAGAGGCTCTTGAGAAGTTGTCAACCTCAACGTGACAATTTCAACAACAAGTTTCCTCAAGTTGATCAACTCCATGATAAATCGGCAGGAACTGGTAGGAAGAGCCACCCAGTTCTGTTGATAGTAAAGCCACCGATGTGCTTCGGACTGGTACCTATTGCAGGGAAACTGAACAGGATTTTCCGTTCCTACGTAGGACAGTCTTGCTGGTTCATTTGTGAAAGCAGAGTAGAACATTTTGAGAGTGTCCTTACTATGAAGAATTCCTTTAGTTCTTGCACGGACTGTACCAAGAATGTGGTAGTGGTCTAGTTGGGGTAAGAAATATTGATAGAAGGAATCCTCGTTAGCGATGTTTGTGGGTCTGTGACCTGAAGCACCCGGGTAGGTGTAAGGCTCAACGAGGTACAGCAGAGACATCAACTGATCGTCTGTTTCATCTTGCAGGAAATGAAGGGATGAAGAAGGTTCTCCGAGGTTCTGGATCAGACTTGGGTCGTGGGGTCGAATGAAGACACCGCCTTCGACGACATCTGCCCACACATTGTACTCTTGGGTTAAGGTCTTCTCAACTATAAAACAAAAATAGAAATAGACAGGTACCGTCAGGAGGACGTGCTACCCACAATAATGGACCCTTATATGTGTGTTGTGTAACGCATGTATAAGAACCCAGTGCAATTATCAAAAAGAGAAGGATTTCGCCCCAGTGTTCTTGGTTTGATTGGCAGCATATTGCGCAACTATAAAGCCACTATTATTACTATTTTGTGGAAGTTTACAGCCCTAGAATATTCAAGCAATTTGTACAGAAAAGTCACCATTTACATAAGAAAAGTCGACATTTTTTCAAATAAAAAGTCGAGCATACTGATTGAAACGTCGAGTTGAAGCCAACGGTTCTTTTCATAACCACCCCAACTCATTAGAGATAGTCATTACATGGTGTTACCGCATAACCTTTCTATAAAATAAAAAGTCAATAGATTTCCGTAGATTCTAGAGATTTCTTTTAGAAAAAAGATTGAAAAAAAGAAATTGTATAGAATTGACATTCTATGTGTACAAATTCTGTATAGATATTCTAAATAAACATTATTTATTTTTATAGAATTCTTTAGAAAAGTGACCCGCTTTTCTATAGAATTTCAAAAACAAAATCTATACATTCTAACAGTATAACATTCTTTAGAAACTACCACAGTTACTCTATAAAATTTGCCTTGGTAGAATTCTATGAAACATTTTTGTATGGGCTGAATCCAGCAACAATTTTATTGTGTTTTTATAAGGGAAAACTGGCAAACATATGAATTACCATTCATGTTTTAAAAAAAAATGTTAAGAAATGCAAAAAGTGAATCTTACTTGTATAGGTTGGCACAGCTGTCGGAAGAACACTTTGAAGATCCTGAGAAACTGAAAACAATCACAGTTTATGAAATAGTTTTAACTGATTTTAATCCCTCCAAAGACACTCAGAGCAAACTACACTTCTTAAAAGAGATTCACACATTGTGCTACCGCAAACCTCACCATGCAAAGTTTCAAACCCTACCGACTTTAATTGTCTTAATTAGTTTTTAAAGTGTTCATTCTTAGCAAAATATATGTTTCAAAATTCTTTTGAATATGAACTTGAAATTACTCTTTCAACATCAGAAACTCAAGTGAGATCTCTTTATCAAAACTTTCACTGACTAAAGCACGTTTCATACTTCCTCAAGGACATCAGAAAACGGATAAGTTTTACAGAGTTTCATACTTTATTACGCCTTTAAACCAAAAAGGCATTTACGAATGGGAATAAAAGAGTAGTGACTTGTTCTTAATCGGCCGTTTAAAACCTTGCAGGGTCGTGGCGTTCAATAAAGGCCCTCGCCTTTGGCTCAGGCCTTTATCGCATGGCCACGACCCTACTGGTTTTTAAACGGCAGTTTAAGAACTCATCGCTACCTTTTTATTCCCCTATTTAAATTTTGCCTTACCTGTTGGTGGTGCAGTGGTAGCCTGAGGGAGATTTTGATACTGGGGTGCAGAGGGGTCAAAGGTGAAACTAAAATCCTCTCCAACAAAGGCAGAGTACCTCTGACTTTCACTGGCTCCAAGACACCCCTGAACACAAAGATAAAATTGCCGTGATAAAGAGCAATTTAAGGAGAGCTACACCAATTTTGTTATTTTGTTTACTCCAAGATTGCTCTGTGGAGTAAGACCAAGAAACCTATAGGAATTCACAGCCCACTCGAAAGAGGCATTGCAACACTATGTTACTGCCAAGTAAAACTCTAAGATTTCAGGAAAACGCTGCATTTGAAAGAAAAATAAAAGGTAAACTGTATTTTGGTTTTTGGAAACTTTCGATTGTAATGTTTTAATCCCATATAATTAAAGACCTATTACAACAAAACTAACGCTTCAAAAATTTCGAAAGGTGGGCCTGTTTTTTTAATTAATTATGAGAATCCAGAGTGAATGTGTCCACACAGGAGGAATATCTGTAAGTGGAATACACAATCTGAGAAGCATTACTGCAGTAACACTTCTCAGATTCAAATTTTGGAGCATAGAAATTGATGTATTTTTACATGACCACATTACTTCAAAGTGAAATATACATTAAAAAAAAGTTAAAACTATCGAAAGCTGATGTAGACTTACAACTAAATGTTATTATTGCCATTTATTTTAAGAGTGATTTACCTTCCGGTTTATTCACAATAAAAAATGTACTCGCGGCTTAAAGCCGAAATAAAACATTTGTACATAAACACATTTTTAAAGACTTTAAGTTAAAATAAATTAAAATGAAAACAATGGAGAAAGAATTTTTTTGGGGGTCTGTAGCAAATAAAAAATAAATTTCAGATAGGGAAAATAAAAAAATTAAAAAAACGTAATCGGATGCCAAAAATACACTTGCCTGCAAAGAGTCCATATGTTCATCTCCCATACACACCATGAAGAGTTGTAGCTCCAGAACATAGTGTGATCGCAGGAAAGCTGGCGAGAAGTTGACTTCCACGGTTACGTTCTCTTTATGGCGGATTGTCTGCCCACCGCGCAGATCTTCCCCATTGTCGTTGACCAGCTTGACGATTGAAACCTTTCAGGGTAAAGGCAATCATTTGTTACAACCCCCACAAATTGTCAAATGTCTAACCAAAGATATACTTGTAGGTGTAAAGTCACCAACTTTTTGTCAACCCCAAAGCTCCACGGCCATTCCATGCGAAGGACATGACCAGGACTCAAACCCGCACTCTGCTGACCAGAAACCCCAGAGCTCGAGTCCGCTGCTCTTATCCGCACTGCCTCGACATGCCAGACACGCAAGCAGCAGATGCGATAGGATTTAAATCCAACTTAAACGTGTCAAACACAACAACGATCCAACTACTAATGTGAAAAGGGGTCGATTGAGGAAGCCAAGAATTTGTGAGATTCGTTTTGAAGCTAATGAGAATTTGAGGTAAAAGCAAAAAAAGGTTGGGAATACTTACGCTGATTGAATCTTGCTCCTCGTCTATAGCATCTACTGTTGTCTGTAGAGTCAGATCAATCTTGATCTCCCATGGCTGCAAATCATCCATAAGTGCACAACCTGACATTAGCACAAACAAGCATCAAGCTTAATGAGTTAATGGTCGGAAATATCAGTGATACGGCCCAATTTCATAAAGCTGCTTAGCACAAAAATTTGCTTGGCATGAAATTTTTTCCTTGATAAAGAAAGGATTACCAACCAAATTCCAATTTGTTGCAAATTGCTTGTTACAGGTGCTCAGCTGTTGTTTGCTTATCCTGAAAATCACGGGGAAATTTGGTTGGTAATCCTATTTTTATCAAGGCAAAAGATTTCATGCTAAGCAAATTTTTAACACTGGACGGCGACCAAGGCCAAGGATTTATAAATTTGAGACAGGACACGTCTGACTGTCTTGTGTTTTTCAATTGAATAGTAATAACTCGCTTAAAGCCTTTGGACACTTTCGGTAAACAGTATTGTCCAAAGGCCAACACTTCGTGTATCACAACTGATATAAAAAACAACAAATCTGTGAAAATTTAGGCTCAATCGGTCATCGGAGTCGGGAGAAAATAACGGGGAAAACCCACCCTTGTTTCCGCACGTGTCATGACATGTGTTTAAAATAAATTTGTAATTCTCGACTACGAGAATTGATAATTGTTTTAATGTTTTCTCGAAAAGTAAAGCATTTCATGGACTATTATTTCAAGAGAAGTCTTTCACCATTACCTTCTGTAAACCCTGTTAGTTATTTGTAAATCTTTTCTTTTCTGTGCCGAAAGTGTACTCAAAATAATTATTAGCATAAAACCTTACTTGGTGATGAGTAATGGGGAGAGGTTGATAGTATAAAACATTGTGAGAAACGGCTCCCTCTGAAGTAACGTAGTTTTCGAGAAAGAAGTAATTTTCCACGAAGTTAATTTCGAGACCTTAGATTTAGAAATTTAGGTCTCTGTAAGCACACAACTTCATGTGACAAGGGTGTTTTTTTCTTTCATTATTATCTCGCATTTTCGATGACCGATTGAGCTCAAATTTTCACAGGTTTGTTAATTTTAATTTATGCATATGTTGAGATACAGCAAGAGAAAAACCTGGTCTTTGACAATCACCAATAGTGTCCAATGTCTTTAATATGTGCATTACAAACTTTTGTAAATGATGTTGAATGCTTTTTATTTGAGTCAAATGAAAATCTTCTTGAGGATAATGCCTCTGTCAAAAACTGTTTACATTTAATGCAAATGAGATCAATATCCTCTTAGTGCTCTAAGGTTTGATTATCTATTCTTACACTGTCAGATAGTTCTTCCTCATTAAAGACACTGGAGACTATTGGTAATTGTCAAAGACCAATCTGCTCACTTTGTGTATCTTAACATAAAATAAAATAACAAACCTAATTGAGCTCAAATGGTCGTCGAACTTGCGTAACAATGAAAGAAAAAACATAGAGTGAGAGTACTTCAACAATTACCAAATGAGTCAAGTGCCTTTAATTACTGAACCCCATTCTCAGAGAAGTTCTCCTCCCATCACTAGACCGATCCATTAAGCTCCGCACCATTGCGTATTGACCAATCACAATGCGACGAAAGTCGGACAATGATATGCGTGTGCGTATGCTTGGTGCGTGCGACAGAGTTGTGCAGAACGGCATTGGAGAACCCCACATGTTCTTGCTCACACGTGCGCCGTGGGCGGAGCCTACTGGAACGGTCTATTGGTTTCCCACTGTCGGGATTTACGTCCTTACCTGAGGTTGAGTAGAGATTTTCACATTTGTAGGAATCAAAATCAAACTGGAATAAGCCAGTGGCATCGAGCGGTTTGTCATCGACCAGGGATGAAATATCCATCTTGAGAATCATTTCGTATTCCCAGCTTTGCTTACAGTACTTTGGTGTGCCCAGATTGCACACTGGTGTATCTGCTATTTCGGAGGCAGGCTGTGCAATAGTTCGAAAGAAGATAAAAAGAGACGATTACATTTTTGATAGAATGGATACAATTTTACCCAAGGGCATTTTTTTAAGTTGGTATCTATTTTTCAAAAAACAATTCAAAATTGAATCTGAATTACAATGTCTCCAAAAAAGATGGAAAACAGCCAGGTAAACAAATAACAGAAATGCTGAAGAGCAGAGGGAAAGTCCGACTGTTTCTTATTTGGTTTCTCAGGATATATTGGTTGATTTTATGATTCACAGGTAATCACGATAATTTTATGGCATGCCAAAAATGACTAACAACATTTTCCTGAGTCTCAGGAAACCATAATCATATAAGAAAACTTACCCAGTGGGATTTGATACTTTGCATCATTGTGGTATAACTAAGAGAGGTTTGCGGTAACACCATTTGAAATCTCTTTTGAGAAGTGTGTACAAGGCAGTACATAATAAGCAGCATCCAGCACGAGAGTCCAGCATGATCACAGCATACTGATAGAAACGTTGAGTTCTAAACCACCAGGGCCCAATTTCATAGAGCTGCTAAGCAAAAAAATTTGCTCAGCATCAAATTTCTTCCTTGATAAAAACAGAATTACCACCCAAATTTCCACGTAACTTATCAGGATAAGTGAACAACAGCTGAGTACCAGTAACAAGCAATATGCAACAAATGGAAATTTGGTTGGTAAACCTGTTTTTATCAAGGAAGAAATTTCCTGCTAAGCAAATATTTGTGCTTTTATAGCAGCTCTAACTGGGCCCTGTTCTTTTCAGAAACAAAGTGAACACACTGTTGTTTAAAACTCACCCAGCTGACTACCTCCTCCAGAGCATTTCCTTCTACCTCAGGTTCGTACTTCTCCGTTCCCTTCCTGAACACAACCATGGACAGGTTCCTCGAGGGCAGCTGAGTACTGAAACCCAACGTAAGATGGGCTCGTGTCAAGTCCGGCGAACCATCTTGGAAAAGAATCGGCTCGACGATTGCGAAGTCGAATAAGATGATGAGGCGTCCGATCTCTTCGAGGAGGCGACTACTGACAATCGGGACTGAACTCACAACGAAGCTGAGGATAGAGATAACCAACAACATATCGAATGAAAAGTTTTAGTTTATTAATGACTTGGGCATTATAAGATTTTGTGGCCAGGAAGTGAGGGTAAAAAATTGAGAGGTGGGCTATGGGAGCAAACAAAAGTAACAATCCCCCTTTCAAGAAAGTGTAGCAATGCTCTGGGCCCAATTCAATTAAGCAAAAAACTAAAATCTTCAGGAGCATAACAAAATAATGCTCACCAGGATAAGGTTACCAGCTACCATGTCACATCCCATGTACAATTTGTGGCTGGTATCTTGCTCATAATTGCCAAGCAGGGATTTTTTTAAGCAGTATTTTCAACCCCATCCAGTATTTCCAGTATATCACATCCATGTACAATTTATGACTTGGTATCTTATCTTGCTCATATTGCCAAGCAGGGATTTTTTAAGCAGTATTTTTCAACCCCATCCAGTGTTTTTCTAGTACGAAATTGGGCTCAGGTCTGACAGCCGAATTCTTCCATAAAAACTTTCTGAACTCACTTGACCATAGCAGTGCGTATCAATCTCCAAACCAGCTTCACTTGCGTCTGTACGTAGGCGACTGCAGGCGCTTGGACTTGCCCAAATGGATCCCAACCGGGTATCGGGCGTACGTTGGTGGCATACAGTATCGTCGTGTATTGTATCTCCTCTTTGCTGATGCTGTAGTCCCAGATGTTGGTTCCGTCTGCTCGTGTGCAGTCCAAGAAAGTCTGAAGATCACCGTAAAAGCGAATCTGAAAACAAGAATGATAGTTTTATGCCTGTGATTTTTTGTCCACGGAGCTTAGGAAAGTACTGAGTGAACAGTGCTAACACTCATCGGTGTATATTCTTATCCCCAATGCAAATTTTAATCTGTTAGTTTTTACTTCTTGACCAGCGGGCCCAATTTAATAAAGCTGCTAAGCAGAAAATAATGCATCAAAGCAAGTGTCTGTGCAACAGTTGCAACAATTGAACTCTGTGCATTTTTGGCTGGTAACGTTTCTGTTATGCATTATTTTTCTGTGCTTTATTTCTATGTTTAAAGGCTTTATGAATCTTGAACCAGTTCCTTCTTAACCAGGGCCCAATTTCATAAGCTGTTAGAGAAAACATAAGCTGCTAAGAAAACAATAATCTGTGCACCATTTGCAACAAGAACAAACAAAGTTTACATTGCAACAACTTTTTGTTGGCAACAATGTTAACTTTAATTTGGCATGATAACCAGTTTTTGCTAAGCATGATTTTGTCTGTGTTTTATTTCTATGTTTATAGGCTTTATGAAATTTGAACCAGTTCCTTTTTATTTTTGTTCTTGCTAGATTCACAATTCAAAAAAAAAAAAAAAAAAAAAAAAAAAAAAAATGCAATAATTGTTAAATGATTTCTTTCAACACAACACCCCTCCAGCTTTGAAATGGTAAAGCCCTCCGACGCCCTCGGGTAAACAACTCCTTATAAGGGAATGCTGTGCACGTCGCGCGTATCGCGTGATGTGGCACAATTGTTTCAGCTGTTGCTCTCGACCAATAGGAATGAAGAAACTGTCTACTAAGAACAGGTTCAAGGTCGCGTGACACGCCCATGAATTAACATTGATTACCGGTCATAAACAAAGGTTTAAACACACCCACGGGACGCGCTCTCCACCAATAGGAATAGCGAAACTGTCTGAGGTATTTATGAATGCATATTTTCTGCAGCTATCTTGAATTTCTCCCATTGATATCAATGTTACCAAACGGAGGTTAATAGTTTGGTACGTTCCTATTTACAAAATTATTATTTAGCATCCATTTTTGTTATCTGGCACAAGGAACAAGACCATGATAAAGGTCTATTACTGTGGTTTGCCTGTTGGAGTAATTGCTAAAAGCGACCATAGTGTGAAAGGGCAATCCGACGAAAAAGTAGTGTGAAGTAGTAGGGAATTAAAGGCACTGTACTGGTACACGTTTGGTAATTACTCAAAAAGTATATTAGCATAAAACCTAACTTGGTAGCGAACAACGAAGAGCTGTTGATAGTATAACAAATTGTGAGAAACAACTCCCTCTGAATTAAGTAACAAAGTTTTTGAGAGGAAGAGGTAATTTCTCACTAAAATATTTAAAAAAAATTCTAGCCAGAAGCCTTTTATTCCTGAAAGCACATTATTTTGTACAACAAGGGTGTTTTTTCTTTTATCATTTCTTGCAACTTCAATGACCAATTGAGCTTAAATTTTCACAGGTTTGTTATTTTGTGCATATTATGTTGAGATACACAAAGTGAGAATACTGGGCCCAATTTCATAGAGTTGCTATAAGCACAAAAATTTGCTTAGCTTGAAAGTTTTGCCTTGATAAAAACAGGATTACCAACCAAATATCAATGTGATTTTCAGGCTAAGCAAACAACAGTTGAATACCAGTAACAAGCAATATGCAACACATGGAAATTTGGTTGGTAATCCTGTTATTATCAAGGAAGAAATATCATGCTAAGCAAATTTTTGTGCTTAGCAGCTCTATGAAATTGGGCCCTGGTCTTTGACAATTACCAAATTTTGTGTTTAGTGCCTCTAAAGTTTCCATTGAACATCTCAACCCTTTCTTACATCATCAAGGCGAATCTCAGATGATTGATTATCTTTGCCTCTCAAGTACTCCGTAAACAGATCCTTCTTCCAAGAGGTGTTTCTTGACTGGAAATGGTCATCGTCAAAGTAGCCATCGGCCCACGTAAGATCCTGCTCCATGTTTGAGCACTGACCGGTTTCATCTGACCACAGTTCACCTGTGTGATCGTTGATAGGAGTTCTCCATTTGAAGTTGTAAGGTTGGAAGTCTATGACCCATAACTCCTTCACACCTGATGAGATGGATTGGTGGTAGAAATGGAGACGTTACAAAATTACTAGAAAGCTACATCAAAGAATTTTTTTAGCTTGGTCATTAAACTCGGAAAGTATGATGCTTTTCATAGAGTGGTTCTGTATTACATGGGTCATTACACTTCATGAATGGTCAGTTAATTTGGGCCAGGCAGCCGTCTAAAATGGTTTGTACACGATCCAATTACGTCCACCGTTTGGAAAAGGAATTACATGGAGATAACAGGTGTGAGTTGTCAGATGAAAAGGATGTATTATTCCAGCCTCCTTCTTTAATGGAGCTTTCCCATATACTAAATCTTGGTACATAAGTTTCAGACACTACCCACTAATAATATCCCCACATTATTTTACAGAAATGTTAACAATGTTAAAAGTTGCAGGAGTACAGGCCTGGAATTTCATCTTTAAGATGGAAACACTAATTTTAATTTTGCAAAGGGGCACAAGTTTATCTCAATGTTTAACTTTTCAAACAATCATTTTAAATAATCATATAATGTTAAATCTTTGTTGAGTATTTAGACAGTAAACATCCACAAAACAAAATCAGTAAATGAAAAGGGGAGTTATGAATGGTTCAATCAAATTGAAACATTTATAGGCCTACTAATTAATAATTATATGGACCTCACTAAGATAATTAAGATCAATTGGTTTTAATTAAGGGAATGAAAGGGTAGCAACGAGTTCTTACACGGCCGTTTAAAGCCGACAGGGTCGAATTGTCGTGAGCCGAAGGCGAGGGCTTTTATCGCACAGCAACGACCCTGTAAGGTTTTAAACGGATGTGTTAGAACGAGTCACAACTCTTTTATTCCCATTCATAAATGCCCTTTTGATAAAAAAACATTAAAAAATACAATATAACAGACACTTGTATGTTGCGAGTATATTGCGGGTGGGTCGCTAATATGCGCACACGCGCTCAGAAATAGCTTACGTGCGCGCGCTTAGAAAGATAACGTGCATGCGCTTAGAAATAGATTACGGGCAGTTACATAGCTATGAATTGCGCGTTCAGCCGGTTATAAACACTGGTCATTAACAACCAGTTAAACACCCCCATGTGACGCGCTCTCCACCAATAGGAGTAGAGAAACTGTCTGGGGTATTTATGAATCAGAATTAAATATAGCCTTCTGTGGATAGAAAAATGAGGAAAGATGCTGAATTCGACCATCAGTTTCCCAGTTCATTTTAGACTAAGACAAATAATAAGATTCAAAGACAAATAAATAAGAAATAAGTATTTTCTTAAAGAAAATTGCTAGGGGTATAAAAAAGGTTCCGACAACAAAGCATTTCGATTTAGTTTACTAATATTCACTTAGGATTTCCTTTATGTTTTTGAGGGAACCATGGTGTAACTAACCAGTAATGTCTTCAAAAATCACATCCAGCTCCGTTGTGTTGTAATTCACCGCAAATGTTCCAATCCGTACCCGGCCCATGTCACTGAAGAGCGAGTCTGTCACTTTATCGGGAACAATCTCACCGAGTTGGGACCCTTGCGATAACCAGGGTAGATGTCGAAAATAAAGGCACATCAACAAGATAGAAATATTCTTAAACTGCATGCTGGTATCAGGGATCGGGAAATAATTCGTGGAAGAAACTCGCCGGTCGTGGTTTCCGGAGCGGAGGCTTGCCCGGGCCAAAACCGCGGCAGCAACGGTTGTCTTCACCGACGCTCGACTGCCTGCCTCAGGGTAGGCTAGCGCCCCGGAAGACAGCAGGTTTATCGTCCTCGCTCAGGTCTTTCCTCATCACCAACAGCTTGTGAAAACAAGGGTATGCATGGCTGGAATGTCCAGTAACTACTTCGAAATAAAGTATCCTTAATAAAGTAACCTTAAATCAACTTCACAAAAATCCCCCAAAAAGAAAAAACATGAATGAAATAAAAGAAATAAACGAAACCTCGATGCTCGTTGCTTCAGCGTTCTTTTTCGTCTGTTGAATGGCTACGCACCTCACGTGTTTTGACGATAATGGTGATTACGTAATGACGCCGTGGAATGGCAACTAAAACAAGTGCTTCTAATCATGGAGGAATAAATTAATTTATTCCTCCATGTTCTAATTAACTTATAATATGAGGAAGTTTTTTAGGGTTGAAGAAAGAAAGATAGTTTGTTTTAAAAAGTATGCAAATATTTTAGAATTAGTCACAACCTCCATGGTCACGTTTTTTTTGGCAGAGCATAGGGCAATGTCGGGGATGGGCGAACCTTAGACTTGATTTTAAGTCTGCGATCACGGTTATTCCTCTGCATTAGCCATTTCAGGCAATAATGTAATGGCTATCTGGCAGACTAAAAGACTCGATCCCAGACTTGGAACAAAGTCTAAGTAAAACAAAATTGAAAAGGTTTTAATTTTTTAAGACAGGTTTGTTAATAAGAATATATTGAACCTTAAAAGCCACTCTTAATTTATTTTAATCGTAATTCAAATTATCCCCTAACCATTCATAAGAAAATTGCCGTTCTGACCCAAGATCATGTGGTAGCGTATTACACTTAAGAAGTTTAATTTGGACACCTCTGAACCTCTGAAGAAGAATTTTTTTTCATAACAACATAACTTTGAGTAAAATGATTCTCATAATGATTAAATCAAAAGCCGCTGAACCAACTAAGTTGTTATTTCCATTAGTTTTAAGATTAACTTCTCTTTCATATCTGAATCTGAATTATAAAGTCAACAAGTCATCCAAAATTGAAACATCAAACCAAATTGTTGTAAATAAGAAAATGAAGAAAATGAAGAAAATTCTGAGACGTGGGAGGAAAACCCTGATAAGGAAAACCCACGCACTCAGGTAGGGACTGGAACAACCCTATCCACATTTCCTCCTGATGACCCCAGTCCGGGGATCGAAACAGCGTCCACAGAGGTGGAAAGACAGGGGCAGAAACAACTGAACCAACATGACTACAACCATATGAAATACAGACTGTTCAAAAAGCTCAGCAAATAAAAAATATATTGAGTTTTCAAATCGACAAACACTTAAAGACACTGGACACTATTGGAAATTGTCAAAGACCAACACTTTTGGTAATTGTCAAAGACCAGTCTTCTCACTTGATGTTTCTCCACATATGCATAAAAGAAACAAACATGTGAAAATTTGAACCGCTTGGTCGTCGAAGTTGCGAGATATTAAGTAAAGAAAAAAACACTCTTGTCACACGAAGTTGTGTGCTTTCTGATGCTTGATTTCGAGACCTCAAATTCTAAATATGAGGTCTCGAAATTAAATTCTCGAAAACTTCATCACTTCAGATTGAGCCGTTTCTCACAATGTTTTATACTATCAACCTCTCCCCATAACTTATTACCAAGTAAAGTTTTATGCTAATAATTATTTTGAGTAATTACCAATACCAATAGTGTCCACTGCCTTTGAACAACAGAGTTTGAAAGAAATCAAACTTGAGATAAAAAGTCACTTACAGCCTCTCGGTTCAAATTTATTGAATTTCTGTTTACAACTTCAAATTTCCACAGCAACAGTCATAGTTAAAGTTATTACTACCTTCACTTATTATACGCTTTGCTTCCAGCATTTATATGCAGATTTGCATTCTGTACAATATACGACTGTGCAATTTCAGAAAGCTTGCAAAATAAAATAAGATGTTCAGTTTTCAATATGTGACTAACTTCAAATTATATGAACCACTTCAATTTACACAGTTCCTTTTTTCATCAACAATTGCGGCTAAAATTGTAAATAACTCTCATTGTTCAGCTTGAAATCTTTAAAAAGGAGCACAAAATAAAATTTAAAAGCAAAAATCTCCCAACAAATGAAAACAAACATCTTTAAAAAGAAAGTATAACATAAGAAATTGAACTCGTTATATTATATCCCAAAAAGTTTCACCTGAAAAAATGCTAAATATTTGGAAAAAAATAATAACAGTAACTGTGAAATATTCAAAGCGATAATTTGTCTGGTGATTTAAACTCTACTTTAATGTTCTTTACTTGATGAATTTCAGTTTGTAAACAGATTTCATTCATAGGTAAGACAGTGTTCATGGAAAACTCTTTTAAAACAATTTGATAAATATATCTAGAACATAATGAGCTGCATTATCTTTTTAAGAAAATATCCTGAATCCCAACAATCTTCATATTTAAAAAGGTTAATACCATGACATTTTATATCACACAAGCTTTAAATGGTCTGAGTACTTTTTTACACAATGTCCACAACTGACATTAAACTTGAACAGATTGAAGATAATGATAGTAGAAAGCTTCCCTTAAAATATTACTTGCTAAGGTATTGTAGTTTTGCTAAGGACTATTGTAGTGTAAAAACGTAACAACCAGTTATGGTTGTTAACGTTAACATACCATAACTGGTTAATACGTTTGTACTTGCAAAATAATTTTTGTGACTTGTTTTTTTTCTTCTCAATATTTCAAGGAAAGCTGTCTACCATCACTACCTTCTAACTGAGTAAGTTTAATATAAATCTGTGGACATTATGTTTTGTGTTAAAAAAAGTACCCACATCTGTTAAAGCCATTATACACTTTCGGTAAACAGTATTGTCCAAGTCCCACACTTCGTTTATCACAACTTATATATAAAATAACAATCCTGTGGAAATTTAGGCTCAATCGGACATCGGAGTCGGGAGAAAATAACGGGAAAACCCACTCCTGTTTTCGCGTGTTTCGCCGTGTTTATAACAAATCCATAATTCTCGCTAACGAGAATTTGGATTGTTTTAACCGTTTTCTCAAAAAGTCAAGCATTTCATGGACTAATATTTCAAGAGAAGTCTTTCACCATTACCTTCTGCAAACCCCGTAAATTATTTGTAAATCTGTGAACTTTTTTTTTTTCTGTACCGAAAGGGTCCAATGGCTTTAAGAGAGAGTAAAATTAACAGCATAATTATGACTTACTCTCATAATTAGGACAAATTCATAACTTTATTAACATATTTTTTCATAAATATAAGTTAACTGCGAACATCACAATTAGGACCCATTTTTGTTAGTCCAAATTATAAGTCATAATTACAACTTTCTTTTGTCCATCTCAATGTACCCTTAATACTTCCATAAAACACAAAACGTTTTTAGATAAATAAACTCAAATGAGCAAAACAGAATCAAAATTTAATTCTGTGTTTAAAAGGTTTCAGAAAAATACATATGAAATACCTCCTGATATTTCCAAAGAAAAAATGTCAAAGAGAAATGACCCAAAACCCCAAAAGAATATATTTGACCAGCTGCAAGTTAACTTTCCTTTTAAGAACACAAGTGGTCTATGTCGACTGATTCGCAAAATGTTCTGACAACCTTCGGGTATTTTCCTCACTCTTACCATAACCCCAACTGAAACCCTTATCCTAATGAATAAATCAGTTTCTTTTCGGAACAAATGAATGTTTGAACATAGGGGCGTATCGACCAATGCGAGTAAAAACATAGTGCCAATATGTATGTACAACTAATATTACAGTGCACAGTTGGACTTACAGAAATTTCACTGCAAGTTGAACAAAATGTACAGCTTTTTTTAATATAATACTACAAGATTGAATTCTAAACATGCTTACGTCAAGCAATTACTACACATATATTTTGAACAATCCAATGGCTTAGAGTCACAGGCAACCAACATTAATAGGTTTATATTTTAGAGATGACTGCACTTTTAGATCACATAAGTATTAAATTCCCCCAGGGATGGGTACCTTTAAAGTGTTTGGGTACTTTTTGAAGGACACAAAACGAAATGTTCACAGATTGACATTGAACTTCCACGGCTTGAAGATAATGATGGTAAAAAGCAGTGCTTACCTTAAAATCTTACTTGCTGATGTGCTGTAGTTTTCAAGAAACTAGTAAAACAATGTCACACAAATTATTTTAGCATTGTATACGCTAAAATAATTTGTACTGGTAAATACGTTGTACATGCTGAAATAATTTTCGTCTCCCGACGAAAGCAAGTTATATTTTAAGGGAAGCTTTCTACAATCACTACCTTCAAACCGTTTAAGGTTAATGTTAATCTGTGACCATCCTACAAAAAGTATCAACACCAGGACAATACCTTAGAAAGTTTAGAGGTTGTGTTTTGTGGGTTTTATTCAGCACGACTTATATACTTTTTTTTATTGACAATTAAAATCTATACAAGTAAACGTACAATTCATGAACAGCCAAGTTAATATAGCAGACATGCAACTTTCTAATAGACCTTTCTTTTGCAACGTCACAGCCCGAGTTTTTGCCAACCCAGATTGGAAAACTATGGAAAGCCGTAAGTGCAAATTAAGAAAAGATCGCTATTTTTGGTAACAATGTAACAAAATTTGTTGATTTTGTTTAAAACAAAACAAATAATTATGAGAGGTATATTATTTAATTGAAAGTTTGCAGAAAATGCTGAATTTGGTTAAAACATGTGTTTTTAAGATTTAGTGTTTTACTAACATTCGGCCGACCATGCCAACCAAGGCGGTTTGTTTATCAACAAAAGAAAGGGCTATAGGAGACTTTCCAACGCTAGGTGGCGGCAGACATACCGGGTAAATTTCCATTGTTTACGTAGTTCTGAACATGCGCATAATTCTGAGAACAATGGATTTACCCGGTAAGTCTGCTGCCCTCTATCGTCCCAGAAAGTCTCCCATTGCCCACAAAACAAGAGAAAATGGCCGATAACACTTAACTTTTATAGTGTTTTTAGTTTTCTATGGCGCTGTTTTGAAAAGAAATAGAGGAAATCAACAGATCAGCTGAACAGCTGCACGCCTGTGATAGAACTTTCATTTGCACTTTACGAACATGACTGCAAATCTGTTAGAAGAACACACATTTTTACAAAAAGTTTAAACTATGATTCAAGGAAATTGTTTTTTCTTTTTTGTCCTACTTTTTCAGAATACTTTCTAGTATGTGATTGTAACAAACAAAGTTGCATTGATTAGGCAAGACAGATACATCACTCATAATAAAATATCTGCGATACATTTTTTTCTTCTAGACTATATTGTAATTTACAAATATTTATATCTAAAAGCCTGGTCACACAGGTCTCGATAACGAAAACGACCATGAGATTGTTAACAATGCAGGCCCTCGATTGGTTGAATGAGTGTGGGCGTATTCTGCATGAAGCATTTCAACCAATATACCCCTTGCATAAACTAAACGCTCATTGACACGCACTTTTCACACAAAAGAACAGCTATCGTCCAATCATTTGCCTCCTTGACCCTAGTGAGGTCGCTTTCTGACCCCAGTGACAGCGTTTTTTCAGTGTGTGACATCACATGCTAGGGGTCTATAGAATGCATTCTCTTTGCGTCGTGATCGTTATCGTTTCCGTTGCAGTGTGACTTGCCCTTAACTCTACAACTAACCCACAATACCTTTACTCACACTACAATCCATGCTTTCCTTTTTACTTTTAACATTATTTTCTTGTAAGATATTTTTTCCCTTATTTTATATTTTTTTTTATTTTAAAAACCACACATTTTGTGCAGGACATTTTTTTGCTTGCAGCACCATGACTGATTTCACATAGCACTTATGCAACATGTTTAATAATAAATTTACATTATTGCTCAAAAGCTTGTGCACTTATGCAACAATTTACATTGCTGTGACAGGTGCCCCACTCAACAAAAATCACAATATATTATATTTCTGCTAAACAGCTTTAATATATTTGACCCTGGCTATTCATTACATTATGATTTGCTGATTGAAATATACAGTCCAGAGGTTGGTTTCACTAACTGTTAGGACTAGTCCCAACTTAGGACTAGTCCTAACTTAGGACTAGTCCTAGGCGATATTAAAATCTTAAGGCTAGTCCTAAAATAAGGATGAGTAACTCATCCTTACTCGAGATAAGACTAGCCTTAACTCTTTGTGAAATCCAACAAAGGGGTCGATTTCACAAAGAACTTTGGACGATTTCTAGGACTCTTTCTGGGTTATCAAAAACTTAAGGTTAGTCCTAAGTTAGAATTAGTAACTCATCCTAAATCGAGATAAGACTAGTCTTAACTCTTTGTGAAATCCACCAAATGGGTATACATCACAAAGATAGTCCTAACTTAGCATTAGTCCTAGGACTCTTTAGGAGTTATCATAAACTCAAGGCTAGTCCCAAGTTAGGACGACTAACTCATCCTATCTCGAAATAAGACTAGTCTCAACTCTATGTGAAATCCACCTCAGATTTCACTTTGTGGTTCCATTCTGTCTGTGATGATGCTTTCACAGGCATTCACTACTTGTATATTACGTCATCAAATTTACACAATACTTGCTCAATATGGTAGCTTTTACAACCCAAATAATTAATGCTTAGTTTTGCATGCAAAAATCGAAATTCCAATGTTTGTTTTGATGGAATTAACAAAACAAATATTGAAAGGTGTTAGGTTTATATAAAATTTGTGTGTGAACTTAAGTCATAAAAATAGAATAACCGTCTGCTAATCACCTTAAATCCGTTAACAGTTTAGCTTCATGCTAGGAAGTTCAGAAATAGTTATACTTCCTCCACTAAGTTGTAGAGTATTTGCACTTTCAAAAATGTCTCTAAACAACTTCCCAAAATGATTTCAACTTTATCGTCTAATCTTGTTCACTGTACCTAATTGCATTGATTTTTGAAAGTTTTAACTAAAAAAAACAATTAATACAAATTAAAACAAATGAATAGAAACAAAGAAAAAGGTAGAATCCATTTAAACCAAGTAAACAGGTTTCCACAATCATGGTTTTTCAGAGTAACTCCCCAGTTAGATTTAATTGACAAAGTCACAGTCAAAGATGAAATGTGGGGGGACCTTTCTCTTTTTTTACACACCACCAATCGATGGTGCTACCATTTCAAATTTAAACCGTTAAGCTTTTGAAAATGATCAGATACATCATCACTTTCTATCTTTCAAGTAAGTAATTACTTAGGGAATACTTTATAATAATAACAAAATCTTGTTCAGTATTTATTTTTGGAGTTCTGAACCTGTCAAATGACTACACTTTCAAATGGGTTGGTCCCAAATATGCTTCCTTAAAATTGACAAATGCACAGTGGGATTTACGATTGGAAAAGAGAACAAAAAATAATGCTAGGCATTGGACACTATTGGTAATACCTCAATTACTTTCTTGATTACGAGTAATGGGGAGAGGTTGATAGTATAAAACATTGTGACAAACAGTGACGTAGTTTTCGAGAAAGAAGTAATTTTTCACGAATTTGATTTTGAGACCTCAGATTTAGAATTTGAGGTCTTGAAATCAAGCATCTGAAAGCACACAACGTGTGACCATGGTGCGACAGTAGTGGTTTTTTCTTTCATTAATATCTCACAACTTCGACAACCAATTGAGCTAAAATTTTCACAGGTTTGTTATTTTATGCATATGTTGAGATACATCAACTGTGAAGACTGGTCTTTGATAATTACCAATAGTGTCAAATGTCTTTAAGAAACCTTTTTAACACCATTCCATCAGGGTTTTTTTTTAGTGCATTTTATCCTTTTTCTCTTTATATATATATATATATATATAGCTCTTTTTTTATATATTTATTGAAATCCTTCACACAGTTCAATAAAAAAACTGTTGATTTATGTATCCAGAGGAAATACATTTCATAAAGGAATATTTAAATAAATTAAAACAAAATAAACTCAAACGGACTGAAATGCAATGAAAAGTATGTGGTGTGGTTCACAATGACATTCTCAAAGGCTATACGGAAATAAAACAATAAAAAGTAAAATGTTCAAAGTAACAACTACAACAAAATAAGCTTAAATTACTCACAGTCATTGACATGGTAAATTAAAACTACCATGGTTTCTGAAAAACAGAATTACCATCATGGTCATCAAATGACCTGTGGATTGTGTGACCTCTGACACGTTGACAAACTTTTGTACACAGGCCTAATAATACTTATCTATTACACACGTCAAATGACAGGCAACTGCTTGGAGTCAATGCAAGGGACGCGACGGACAGGGCCGAGTAGTGGAGAGCCTTGGCAAGAAAGCAGGCCAACCCAGAACAGATTGGATAATGGCCTTAAAACTGACATGATGATGGTGACGACATCCAACAGCACAAATGGTGCCAATAAGGGGATGCATTGTCAAGCTATATTCAGTTTTAGACGTGGGAGGGAAAAACCTGCACAATCAGCAGGGGACTGATAACCCGATCAACATGCAAGGCTCCGGTCTGAGGTGAGATTTGAACCGGGGTCCACAGACGTGACAAGCAGGGAAATAAACCACTCAGCCAACCTAATCCCCCCCCCTACCTTCCCCCTGCACCCAATTTCATGGCTCTGCTTACCGTAAGACAAGAATTTGCACTTACGCCAAGCATAGTTCACGGGTTAGCAGGGAATGTGTTTTTTGTGTGCTTGTGTACTCGAGGTTACTAGGCATCCTTTCCTACACAGCTAGCAAACAAATTGCTTGCACAGAAAGCTGAGAATGGTGATCATAAGCGCAGAATCATAATGTAAGCAGAGCCATGAAACTGGGCCTCAATCTTACTGTACATTCTGGTCAGCTGCGTTTTTTGTTTGTATATTTACAGTATGTTAGCTTGACTTTATGGCGGAAAAAAGAGAGCAACATTTTAGACAACACAGAGACTTGCCTGCAAAAACTTGCCCAAAATTGGAAACAAGTAACTCTCCATGTATATACCTAGCCTTGGTGCAAGATGTTCTTATTGAGTTGGTCAACCTCTATGGTCATATGCCCACCATATGCCCCAAACACTCAACGCTATGACTATTCCACCAAAAGAGAAGCCGCGATCCCATTTTCTAGTGTGTGGTATTGTAACCTGGAAGTTTTCCAACAGCGCCCATAGTAAAATGCGCAGCAAGGAAAAGTGGAGCGGGGAGTATCGCGATAGTTGGGTGATAGTGAATAACAACGTCTAGTCAATACCATCACATGTGGTTTCTGAATAGGCTACTTGTCCAATATGGGCTGTAGCTGCTGGTTTAAGTCCCTCAAGGTTCTATCATAGGACTACCTGATGGTCAGTCCACTTCAGTTTGCTCATGGTTGATGACACCGCAGATTTCAGGACTATACCACCACCGACACAACACAACCTTGCCGGTTGCAAAATGGGCAGGTGGAAGCGTTGTGGCCAAGCGGTTAAGGGCACCGCCACCGGACTCAAGCTCTGACCTGTTAAGGGGAGTGTGTGTTGGGGAGTCGTGACACTTGTCTTCTTAAGCGAGACACTTAACCGCTGCTTCGTCCTTCAGATGGAATGTAAAGCTGTAGGTCCTGTGTGTTGTTATAACAACTATCAACGCACGTAAAAAAAAAAACCTCAGTACACACTTATCTTATCGCAAAGAGAAGGGGTTCTGATGTGTCTGGCAGTGCGACTATCTTCAATCATGAAGGCTGCACTAGATAGGAAGAAGAAGAAGAAGAAGAAAGACTGTTTCCCCCTGCCAGTTTCAAACATGACCAAGTTGCACATGTATTAAAATGGTCATATCCAAGGAACTGTGTACAATATGGAAATCTTAAAGAATAAGTCCCAATGCTCTTCATTCACCTTAAACTTAAAATCTGCAACGCTAATAGTTAAAGTGGTAGTGTAAGGTTCTAGTTAATGTGCTGCAGAAACTTTAAGTTCACTCAAACATTTTGTTTTCACCACTTTTTTGTTAATTCATCGGCCAGGGGGAAACACTAGCACCTCCAAACAACTGGTGGTGGAATGACCGACTGGATGATATTTAAGATGGAGGTTGATGAACTGAGGGAAAAAGGAACTACCTAGGTATCCGCGTCTTTAGTCTTGTTTCGATTCTTCAGCGATGCACACCAGAACTTTTTGCATCCATTCCGTAAATCCACCTAGAAAACACAAAAACAACAAGAGAAAATCAATACCACTTGATTCAATAGAATATCACAATATTTAAATACTCTCAAAAACAATTTTGATGGTATTTTCATAGATTGCCTGCTTTATTATTGAAAGCATAGAATGTGTTTTATTTAGAATTACACAAATGTAATGATCAACTTTATTACTCTAATGCTTAAGGTGGTTAATACTTTTAATCGGAAGAGTTAAAACAAATGATTGATTGCTCGATTGATTGCCCCATTAATATAAAGCCTGATAGATTGATTGATTGCGTGTGTGCCCGATTAGATGATGGATTGCTTGATTAATTCATTGCCTGAAAACTGGTTTCATTGACTGATTGATTGACTGATAATAACAATATGGGATTTGAGGCATTGCACGGTGAGGTATCAATAATAATATATATAATATAATAATTTATTTTTAATATAGCGTCTTACATAAAAAAATCTCAAAAAGCTGTGTTAATTGTATATGTGACCCGCTACGTGAAAATGAGTCAGATGTAGACAATTTCAAGGATTGAGTTATATGCATGGCTGGAAAGAACACACCAGCAGCAGTAATTTGGTATATGTCTTAGCCTTAGCGTGTATCGCGTTGCTGAGTTACTTCCGTTTAAAATTAGCCAATACATCATTTTTTCTGAAAAACGAATTACAAGTAAAGTGATGTTTTAAACAACCATTACGTGCAAAAGGATACAAATTAGACATAAGTATGATCACAATTTTTTTGTATTTATAGCTTTATTGCCTAAAAGTAAGTGTTCTAAAGGTTTTACCATGCAAATATAGATCTTACAAAGTAAAAAAAAAAATTATTTTTTTTTTTCCATATATTATTAAACTGTCCATTACTTAATAATGCATTGGGCGACATCTGACTCATTTTCACGTAGCAGGTCACATTTGGTTTGCGCTAATAACTTTTGTGTGTCTACCTGCCAGTTAGATTTTGTTCTAAGAGAATAATTGTCTTACAATATATATTGCACTACCGCAAAGAAGGTTTTTGGATTTTCAGTAGTAGTCCCAGATTTTCTACCTTTTGCCCAGGTAGTAGCTTTTTGCCTTGAACACCCAGATACGTGCGCATTACAAGTCTTATTATTATTATGATTAGTAAAAAAGCAGGACATTTCTGAACGGAGAAGTCGCCCAAAAATCTACTCTACAGTAGATGACTCCTAGCGCTTAACACTCTGCTAAACACAAAGACAACCTAAGGTTCCAAAGCTATGGCTTCTGGTTGATTTATAAATAATTTTAGGGTTAAACATGTTAAACAAAGAAAAAATTGGCCTACGGTTTAACCCGTTGGCGCTCTACCAACCAAGCTATAACTGCCATAAACTATGGTTGTATGGCTTCTGACTTGCACCCCTACACAAAGATGTTGACAAAATAGAGAGAATGCCAACATAGGGCCAGACAGCTCAGTTGGTAAAGCAACGGAACGTTAATCCGGAAGTCATTGGTTCAAGTCTCACTCCAGCAATTGTTTTTGTTCAACCCCAAAATCGCAAAAAAAACAAAAAACAGATTCCCTTATGGTTTATATTGATATAAAAAAAAAATTCTTCTAAGACTTACGAATGGCGTTGGTCAGCCACTCTGGTTTATTAGTCCAGTAAACTCCAAACAGGTAGATTGGGAACCCTGTACAGATGATGGCTGTACCGATGAACGTATCGATGGGTGCCGCAATAAAACCCATCAGGACCAAGAATAAACACATGATGAAGAAAATAATCGGCAGGATAATTGGCACCTGGAGGAAAAGAAGCAAACAAGAATATCCGAGTAAGATTTTGTGAGGCTCTGCATGTTATTATTGTTATTATATTATATTAGTTCCTTTATGCAATCTACGATACATCCTATAGAGCTGGATCCAGACTATGGATCTGAGGCACTATTTAATGAACAGTATTCTGCGTAAAATGTGGTCTGTGCCGAGAAGTGCTATCTTCTGTTTAATTTTTTAAAGGCAGTGTACACTATGGTAATTACTCAAACTATTTATTAGCATAAAAACTTACTTGGTAATGAGTCATGGGGAGAGATTGATAGTATAAAACATTGTGAGAATCGATTCCCTCTGAAGTAACGTAGTTTTCGAGAAAGAAGTAATTTTCAATGAATTTGATATGGAGACCTCACGCTTAGAATTTAAGGTCCTGAAATCAAGCATCTGAAAGCACACAACTTTGTGTGACAAGGGTGTTTTTTTCTTTCATAGTTATCTACTCGCAAGTCCGACGACCAATTGAGCTCAAATTTTCACAGGTTTGTTATTTTATGCATATGTTGAGATACACCAAGTAAGAAGACTGGTCTTTGACAATTACCAATAGTGTCCAGTGTAGCACAATGAAATTGGGCCCAGTGAACTGGACCGCTCGGCATTAAAACAGAAGTTGAGTGTTTTAGCGTACCTTGACGGGCCTGGCCATATCAGGTCTTTTCCAGCGCAGATAGAGCTGGCCTGCTATGGACGAACCGGTTGCCAACCATGTTACGAAGCTGAAATAATTGATGAGCTGACCAATGTTATCTGCAGGCATGTACATCAGAGTTAGGCAACACTGTTAAGAGGAAACAATGGAGGAAACAATGAAAATTAGCGTCAGGAGGGTATACATTTGGTAATCATTCTTTTTAAAAATTAATGGCAATTTCAATTCACTTAGAAGTACAGCAGCTTGCTACGGTATAAAGCATTATAAAGTAATAATAATAATGCACAAATTTATATTGCACAGTGACCTATATAAATATGCTCAACTGCGCATTACAAGGAATACACAAAATGCAGAGAAAAAAAAATGAAAAAAACAAATACACAAACAGAGCAAGAATGAATTAAATGGGTGAAGTAAACAAATGGGCTTTTAACTTATATGAGAGGAAAAATAAATAAGTTTTTATGGAAAAAATAAATCAGTTTTTATCCCCCAAATTCAAATATAAGAACAGTACTGAAGGCTTGGTTGCTCAGATTGTGTTTTCCAATTACGGGTTACTCTTTTTGCGTGGACATAACTGCTCCAAACTTTTGGCAATATCTTTTTTTTTTCAGGGGGGTTTGGGGGGCACCCACAATAAAAGTCCCACGTGGGCTTGAGTTAAGTTAAGGACTGCTTCTAAATTTACACTCACCGTAAAGATGAGAGATGGTGTAGGTGTCTTTCTCTTCACACTGATCATGGCTAGAGCTTCCGGCAGATGGCCGTAACGAGCACCTACAAAGTAGATCCTGAAAGACAACAGAGATATGATCGTTAACTTTTGTAAAACTAATAATATTAATAATAGCAGCTTCTTATAGTGCTCATATCCGTCACTCAGTGATGCTCAAGGCACTTCAGTATTCAGTATTCAAGTGGCACTTCATTTGAATTACTCCTTTTACATAGCGCCATGTTGACTCCCCAAATGACGGACAATAGCAGCATCGTTTACAAATTTGTAAGATTGATACAATATCCTTCACAACAATTCTCCAGAAAACCTCATCAACCTTATCCACCGATACACCTCAGCACACACCCAGAATGCGTTATTTTGAGCTCATGATGCTTCATCAACCCAAGACTCCTCAAGCCCCAAGAGCGCCTTCTTTAGGCGAATACCGGCGCTATACTAAGTATTCTTTATTATTGATTATTATGTGCCGTCAGTGCAAGATGTCTACAGGGAACAAGGTATTGACTCCAAAAGACCTTTATCATGCTGTCACCATCTTGGTCATGTTACCTGTTTCCAATAAAGGTAATGAATGCTACCATTTACTAACATGGCACCAGACTATTATTTCGTCCAGCCTCAGTTTGGTTACAATGTGTTGGAATGGAGAGAAAATCAAGATGACCACACCGTGATAAAGGTCTTATCCCCAAACTAATTTTGAACTAAAACTTACCTGGATCCTGTGAGCAGAAGACCGTTCACTCCACCGAAGGTAGATAGGGCTACCGACACCGGCATGACCCATGCCATCGGGCCCAAGAGCTTCATACCAAATGTCTGCATAGGGGGAGAGGAAACAACAAGTGGAATTTAAGTACCAAAAAGGAAACCAGGTAAGCTTTGAGGCAATGCATGGTGAGGTACGAATGTATAGTATTGGTTTGAGGTAACACACATCCCGGGTATACTTTGCTGTGAAGGTTTTGTTCTGTGAGAACTTGTTTTGTTGTTTGTTCTGCTGCTGCAACGTACATGTAGATAATCTAAGATATTGACAAAAGCCCTGTTCGCATTGGACTTAATTAGGGTAAACTAACCGAGCCAATGGGTAACTTTACCAATTTTAAGTCCAATGAGAACAGCCCAGGAAGTTTTCCTCCCAGGTAACTTACCCGACCCGAATGGGTATTTTAACCGAGCCAAAGGTGCCCATGTAGATAGACCAGGTCAGTTTAACAAAGCAACGACTCGGTTAAATCTTCCATCCGTCGGTGACCCGAAGAAGCTGACGTGTTTTGTCATGGAAGAATAAGATTTATGTTACGCAGGGGGGGTCAGCTCGGTTAGTTTACCCACAGTCTTGGTAAGTTTACCCGAGTCAAATAAATCCAAGTGCAGACGGTGGGAAAAATAACCCGTCGGAATGTTACCCAGCGTCATGGTCAAGTTACCCAAAGTATTAATCTAGTGCGAATACAGCTATAGATAATTAACGCAAAAAGAAAGACAGGGCTAAATAGCTCAGTTGGTAGAGCGCCGGAATTCTAATCAGGAGGTCGTTGGTTCAAATCTCTCTCTAGTCCTTTTTACTTTGTTCAACCCGAAGTCATTATAATGCTTATTTTCATTTCCATTTCATTTCAGACACATTTAGTTCATGTCAACATCAATCAATACAGTGTTCAGAAAACATATAATAACTCGTACTAAGGAAAATTTTTAAATTTTTAACTGGATTAAAATCCAGTTAATGAAAAAAAAAAAAATAGAAAATAGCTTGACGTTAACATGTAGGAAAAAGAAGAAGCAATAAGCTTTTTTCACTCTTCCCTAAAGACAAGGACAATTTACACAAAACATACACTAACAAACAAAAGGGACATGGACATTATGCATAAGTGAGACCGAGCAATATATAAAAAATTACTACTAAAAAAATAAATAAAAAACAATTGTGTATTAAAATAAAAGAGAATCACTATGTCCTAAACCATAATCACTGTGCTCAGGCTTGACTGGGTGTTAGAGTAACTCCCTTACTAACCTTGTACTCTGTTATTTATCAGTCTGCGAGCATGCTAGCCCAACCCCCCTTCTCCCCAAACCTTGTACCCTGCTAACTACATGTAGTTATTGATCAGTCTGCTAGCATGCTAGCCCAGAATCACGTTGGTTGCAAAACACCTGCTGCACAATTCTTCATTATATGTGAAAACATTTGGTTCTGCATTGATCTTTCCTGTGCCTGTTGTTTCCATAAACATTGTGTTTTCGAAAGAACATTCATTGATCATGATTTCATTCTATTTATGTCAGAGTAACTAATTGCCTTTAAAATTACATTTAACATGAATTATACATTGAACCTGCAATCCATCAAATGTTCATTAAATGCCAACGCCCAACCCTACAAAAGGAAACCGACGTAAACAAACTCTCTTTCTCTTTCACTCTATTTATGAAGCCCTGTGTCCTTGGCACATGTCCAAATATTGACGGGAAGTTCTAGTTAACACATCTTTACACTATCAGTAATTACAATCAATAACTCAACCTCATCCCCATGAACAGTGCAACTATTGATCTATCTACTTGCTTAACCCCTGGCGGGAGACACAGACAAGCAATGTTGACTGAAAGTGGTTGTGTTGTGAACACAACTTTTAGCACTTACAAGGTGATTTCATATACCTTATTGAGATGGAAAACAAAACAGGAAAGGAAAAATAAAGGGTCTCCATCGGGGAATTCTTAAGACTGGGTAGACTGGGCCCCTGTCTTTACTTGCAAGGATAAAGACAGGTACAGGTATTCAGATCCAGTGATTTCATTGGATAAATGCAGTGACTAAAAGCTTCCGTATCTGTGTGTTTTGATTGGTCTGAGGTTATGTTTGTGCAGCTGACAAACATCACCTCGGACCAATCAAAACACAGATACGGAAAGTTTAATTTCGGTCATCTGCATGCTGTGTCCACGTACGTGCGTATTGTATACAGTACATGAATGTGCATTATACATGTACTATATACTTTTATGTGTGCAGAATTTGACTGCGTATCTCTACCTGAAATGAATGTTGGTGAAAGGTGAAAATTGACGGGGATTGACCTGTAGCTACAGGCCACTCTCTGGCATTATTCCCGAGCCTCAAAGTGTGACGTCAGATATTCAGCCTAAAGACTAAAGTGCTCCACAAGGAATTTCATGTACAAAGTCTAAGTCTATGGAGGTTCTATATGGAACGGATCAACCACAGGCCCAATCAAACTGTGCTATATTTTAACACTATATATTAGTTACACAATTGAGTCAAGGTTTACGGGGATAAAATGGCATGGTGAGATCGATACACACGTATGGGAAAAAGGTTGTGAATACATTCATTGATAACTAAAAGGTGTGAGTTTGGCATTATTTTAATGAATGAAAATGAGGAAGAATCAATCAACTTGTGACACATTTCTATCCTAAACATTGTGAAGAGATTTGACAGACCTTGAAAATCATTTTATTTTTAGAAAAGTTTTTTAAAAATTTTTGGGCGCTTTAAACATGCTGCGGAAGAAGCCCCGGAGACGTAGAACAATGTTGCCCAGCTTAGTCTGGCACCGAAATTGATTTAAAAAATAAAACCATGAATATGAAGTCAAGACAATCTCATACTTTGCTCTGGGACTTCTGTTTCTTTATGCTGGATTGAAGTGGTTAAATTATTTTGAGCAGTATAAGAACATTCTTCAAAGTTATGGAAATTCTGAGAGCAACGCCTACAAACAATTCACTTTAGTTGTTAACTAACTAGACACAAACCATCTCTGGACTAAATAACTTTTTCTTTTCTTTTTAGGGGAGGGGGTGTGTGGAAGTTTATAAACTGAACTGAACGGACTAAAGTGGCACAGGTTTAGAAACCACAAGTGAGAAAACTGGGTTAACTTTTTAAAGTTTTGAAACAGTTGGAAATAAACTTTTGAACTTTGCAGGCTAACTTTACAATATTCCCCAAATTAGCCCAATTTTCATTTAACTTCAGAACTGTAATTGGCTAACAGTTCACAGAGAGTTTAAAACCTAGATACCCCCCCCCCCAAAAAAAAGAGTATAATTTATGTAGTAACTTATGAAACTTTAAGTTTGTGGACGTGCTCTTTAAACCTTTCAGAATAATAGCCTATTTTTGTTTGAAATTTGATTAAGGCGAGAACTAGCTGGTTCTTGTTGGGATCAAGGGATGTCATTTGTGCAAGGTTTGTTTCATTTCATGTCCCGCTGTGTTTTTATCCGACAATAAATGATGTCTGGGTTTTTTTTTCCTTTCAATATCATTAAGAGAGGGTCATACATTATAACGCAAGGCCCAATTTCATAAATCCGTTTAGCAGAAATTGGCGCTTAGCAAATTGTTCTTCTGCGCAAAAATACACAGGAACCAGTTTCAAACATATATATACTATACCTTTCTATGATATTTTGGCAGCGTAACCTCTTGCTGCTAAGCAAACTTTCTATGTGCTAAGCAATTTGTCTGTGCTTTACGTGTGTACATTAAGTAAATATATCTGTTACCACTTCTTCCGGTAGTCAGGCTTTTGTCAATTACTTCAGAACAATATCTTGTCAATACTGCAAATTATTTTAAAAAGTGAAATATCCCTTTACCCCCCCCCCCACCTAATGCCAAATGCCAAGTGCAAAGTAAAACCTTCAGTAAAAGATTGATAGGCCACTGTTGCACTGTTGTTCATGGTAAAATAACACAAATTGTCATCTTTCTAAGATTTTCAAGTTTCAACGAAACAAACACTTCCACTGCTTAGCAAAGTTTGTTTACTTGTTACAAGCTTCCATGGAAACTAGCCCGTCTGGTATTCTAACCGAAACGAGCCCTTGGTACGCTGTAGCTTCAACTGTGATCATTAGATCAACAACTTCACATCCTGTGGAGGCACAGCAGGCAAAAAGGATTTAACTCTTGAGAGTTCGTCCTAGGTTGTTTGGGCGATCTAGTTATTTGACATGCTTTAAAAGGTGCTGGGCACTATTGGTAAATACTCAAAATAATTGTTGGCATGAATTACTTGGTAATGAGCAATGGAGATCTGTTGAAGATAAAACATTGTGAAAAACGGCTCCCTCTGAACCTTAAGTAGCGTAGTTTTTGAAAAAGAGATAATTTTTCACTCAAATATTATAAGACTTCAGGCCTAAATCCTTTTATTAAGGCATCTGAAAGCAAACAAATTTGTGCAACCGAAGGATGTTTTTTCTTTCATTATTCTCTTGCAACTTCGATGATCAATTGAATCAAAATTTACACAGGTTTGTTATTATTATGTTGGGATACACCAAGTGACAATACTGGTCTTTGACAATTACCAAAAGGTATCCAGTGCCTTTAAGATGGCGATCAATACACTTGCACTTTGTGTGACTCAAGGGTAGTGCAATACCTAAACGCAACAGACAGATTATATTGATACAAAGTTGAAAAACAGTCAACTATGTAATCAGACTCTGCTATTGGAAATAATAGAAAGTATGGAGATCATTGTAAGGGGGAGGGGGCTGGAGGAGGGGGGTTACATTCAGCCTACTGTTCACAACAGGTGTAGTGACACTGATGCCATTCTTAGTGATTAACCCATTTGAGGTAAATGAACTTTATTTGAACTTGCTGACAGACAGGAAAGCTGAATGTGTCTGAGAAAACAAGAATTTCTTTGCCTTACTGAATTAGGGCGACGCGGCATTAAAACTAACCTACTGCCCACCAAAATGGTGAGTGTGGCACGGTCGCTACGTGTGATGTGCGTGCAAGGGTTCAATAGGGACTAAAAACCCAGTCGAAGAAAATCCAGCAGGATTCAAACTAGGGGTCTCAGAGGTTGAAGGCGTGGCAAGATACCATTATGCCAACCCAACAACCACACACTTAAATCAACCTAAAGAAGTGAACAAAAACGACTCCTTTGGAGGTAATTTTTTTAAACCAAAGAGCAGGAAAATGGGGAATAGCACAGAGGCCATAAGCTCCAGATGTCCTCCAATTGTCCAACTATTGCGCCAATAAAATAAAACAGCAGGCAAGCTTTGACCTGTGGCTGACCCCCATTCAATGCGATGACCCGAGAGACCTTGCATCCTTAGGATTGACCCATCCTTGAGTACAACCTTCACGGTATTATATAGATTGAAAGAAAATGGTGGACAATTATGTCGGGCACTTTGTGGCTTTCACTGCTATTAAATTGAATCCAATGAAAGAGTGTAGTCACAACAATAGTTCACTGAACCATGACTGTGGTAACATTTGATATTTGAAAGTGCTTCATCTGCTGGCATTTGTTCCGTATTTCTGTACATTTCAACTGCAGGATTCAGGCATTTAATTCGACCATAATTTTTAAACTCTTTTGTTCAAGGAAAGAAATCAAACTTAACCATGGGATGTATGGTGTACAGTCGGAACTATTATTGCCATTTGCTTATCTGTTTGAAGCACTTTATGTTTAAAGGGAAAGTATACGGTTGGAAACCACTCTTAAAGGCAGTGAACACTATTGGTAGTTACTCAAAATAATTTTTATCATGAAACCTTACTTGGGGAGCTGTTGATAGTATAAAACATTGTGAGAAACGGCTCCCTCTGAAGTAACGTAGTTTTGAACAAAGAAGTAGTTTCCCACTAATTTGATTTTGAGACTTCAGATGTAGAATTTGAGGTCTCGAAATAAAGCATCTGAAGGCACACAACTTTGTGTAACAAGGGTGTTTTTTCTTTCATTAATATCTCGCAACTTCAATGACCGATTGAGCTCAACTTTTCACAGGTTTGTTGTTTTATGCATATGGAGAGATATACCAAGTGAGAAGACAGGTCTTTGACATCTACCAATAGTGTCCAGTGTCTTTAATACAATAACAAAACAAGAGCTGAATGGGCTTATTTCGTTTCAAACTGCAGTAATTAAAATGCTGAGGAAGTTTAATTAACTGAAGGCGTTGATGAATTGCAACATGTAGACGGCCAAACAACTTTCCCTTCATAGTCCCCGCATCACAAACAACTGTTAATTATCAAAAGCTGCCTAAACGAACCTTGATTACGTAACACCATCATCCGAACGAGATGAACGAGATGCAATTGTCGACGAAATGGTCAAGTGTTCAATGTTTTCTGACGTTGTTCTGTAATTACCCATTGTTTCTTCCCAAGCAATCGGGAGAATCTTGTTACTATTTTTCCAGGAATTAATTAAGCTTCCCACACCTGAAAAACATCCTTAATAAGCCCATTTTGACGTCACAAAATTTGTTATTGGGAATGCCATAAATTTACGATCAAGCAGATTCATAAAAGTTTGCCCCGTGAGCCAAATCATTCCAGGGCAAGCCATTTCACGAAGACTTCCTAAAGAAGTAATTTTTTTTAAATTGACTGAAGCTGTTTCTTTATTTGACCTTGTATAACATATGCCACACACATTCATTAACGTTACCATTTGTGTTGATATTTCAGTGACCTTCAAAAAGATAAATTAATAAGGGAGCTTTATATTCATATCGTTGTCACTGATTGCCACCCGCCGTCAGACTAGAAAGACAGTTTCCTATCAACCAGAAAAAGGGGGGGGGGGTTGGAGGGAGGGAGCTCAGTGAGAGGTCAATTAACTCTCTGATAATTACAGTAGCACGTAACATCTTTATCATGTGTTACATGTGTTACATGGTTAACGAGCATCATTAGCCTCATTTACATACAATAATCCTGATTTATAGGTTATTTCAAAGTCCATGTAGGCGTTGTGTGCCTCAGAGGACTGTGAACATTTATAATGAGATCATTTAGTCTCGTTATCTTGAGAACAAAAACAGGTGTTGATTGTGGGCTGATTATGGCAACTGATGCTACAACAAGTAGAGAGATAAGTGAACATGAATTTTGCGTTTTTGTGAAAATGCACGGACTAACAGCCAATCAGAACATGCTTCAGTTTAGCTTTGTATTGTCATTTAAGCCTCTGAGAAAGATAAGACTCGACTTTGATCGAATGAGGCCATTATCATTTTCTGAATTTATACCATTTTTTAATTTGCGGTTTGTTGGTTTTTAGATGTATTTAATTATTTAATTATTTATTATTATTATTTTTATTTTTTTTTCTTCTTCATTTTTATGTTATTTTACTTAATTAATTTATTTGTTTATTTTTTAAATGTGTACTTGTTTTACTTTTTCATTTATTTATTTAAAGGTTCCGATGTGTATTCCAAAAACAAAAATATTTGTCCTCAGTGGACATAACCGCTCCAGATTTTCAGCGATATCTCAAAAACGCTTCCACCTTTTGAAATGAAATATTCGCAGGTTAGGATTGACCCCTGGCAAGCACGTCATACATGTACGCGGCGACTGTGCCACGCTCACAACGTTGGTGGGCATCACCTGAAAAAGCGCACTTCACTGATTAACAGCAAAGAGTTATATATAAGAACGCACAGTTAAATTGCTCACCAGTATGGCGTATTCAAGTTTTTTCTGATGATGACGTCAGGTGAATTGGGTCAATACTTTGCCTTTCTTAACTTGTTGCCCTTTGCCTTTTGTTTTTTTGTGTAAAGGGAATTGCTATTTCTTTCAGTCATGAAATGCGCTATATAAGAATTAGCTATTATTAATATAATTATTATTTGTAACAATAATAAAACAATAGCTGTACACTAAACAGTATACTTTTCCTCAAAACTAATGAAAACTCAGATCATGTTTCATATACTTCCTGTCGCTAACAACAATTGTAAAATCAAAACATCCCACATAAAGTCTCACAGACTAAAAACCGTTTACTTCCTCAAAAGAATTCATTTCCTCTATTCCTAGACCTGAGGAAGAGCCTGGCACTGATCCATTATCCCCCCCCCCCCCCCCCCCCCCCAGGGAAGCTTTGTCATCATCTATAACTAAAATATTGCCTTGGTACTGATTCCTAACTGACTGGAAAGTCCCTCCAAATTACCGACAGATATCATTTCCACCAACCGCAAGTTTTCTTTTCTGTCTTGCAAGCAAACAGCTGCCGCTAGTTTGAGACACATTTGTTTGCCTGATGAGTGTGATATATTCCATCCTGGAGTACAAACATGTAGGTGACTTGGTCTTTTTGTTTGGCAGCAATTAACTTGAGGGGTCATTCTTTACAGATTTGTAAATAACCAGATATGTCAAGTTGAGAACTGAAGTCCCCAAAAATCTAAGTTAAAGCCCGAGTTATTTAAAACAAGGACACGGACTTCCACTTCAAGGTGAGGGCTTAAACTGATTTAAGCAGTAGACCCGAGTCAACTTTCACCAGGTCATAGTTTAAAGTCTTAGAGGTTTTTACACTACCAAAAGTCTTTGAGGTTTAAACACTACTACCAAATAAGTAAAATATTGCGCAAAATATTTTTTCGGGTTTTAAGTTGTTAGTCACGGTCAAAATTGAAAGGAGGACATGTCAAAGTTTGACGCCCTCGTCAGCAATTGGTCAAAGTTTGACACTCTCGTCAGCAATTGGTCAAAGTTTGACACCCTCGTCAGCAATTGGTCAAAGTTTGATACTCTTGTCAGCAATTGGTCAAAATTTGACACTCTCGTCAGCAATTGGTCAAAGTTTGACACTCTCGTCAGCAATTGGTCAAAGTTTGACACTCTCGTCAGCAATTGGTCAAAGTTTGACACTCTCGTTAGCAGTTGGTCAAAGTTTGACACTCTCGTCAGCAATTGGTCAACATTTGACACTCTCGTCAACAGTTGGTCAAATTACTCACCACAGCAACTGCATCGGATGCAGATAGCTCAGTCGGGGTCATGGCAGTGAAGTATGCCACATTGGCCAAGACGTACACCACACACACCAATGGGACCGAGATGATGATGGCACGAGGCAAATTTCTGAGGGTCGGTGGGGGAAGACAAGTTTGTTACAATACAACATCAAATCTTTGTGAAATCAAATCTTTGTTTTTACTTTTTTATTTTATTTGATACATTTGCATAAGCTGTGTATAAAATCAAGATTTATCTGGCCCCCTAAATAAACTGCTCACAAAAAGTAAGGAAACTTTTTTCAATCCAGTATATTTGTTATTATTTAATACTCTCTTTGTATATGGTATATATCAATGCAAAGCTGAACTGTTCCTCTTTAAAATGATACCACAATTGCAATGATTACATGTTGCTGGACTTGACCACGTTAATGAGAATGAGACAAAGTCACAAATCAAATGTGCCAAAATTAGCAAATTTTGTGTTACTGTATGAATTGACACTGTAATTCAAACAAGCAAGACAACTTACTGATCTTAATCCACTTGATTGAGACAAGAAATTTGGTATAGAGCAAGACAACGTACTGATCTTAATACACTTTATTGATACAAAAAGTTCAGTAACAAGTGGATGATCCGAAGGCGTTGATGACAGCCTGGCACCTTCTTCTCATGCTGCACACAAGTCTTTTGATGCACTGATGATGAGGGATGGCGTTCCATTCTTCATTAAGGAACCTGGTTAGGTCAGCCACAGTTGATGTGTTGGTGGTTCTGGTGCGGACAGCGAGGCCAAGCTGGTCCCACAGATGTTCCATGGGATTCAGGTCTGGACTGTTAGCAGGCCAATCCATCCAGTGCACCCCAACATTTTTCAGGTAGTCAGTCACCAGTCGGGCTCGATTGGGGCGAGCGTTTTCATCTTGAAAGATGGAGTTTGGTCCAAAGTCTGCAAGTATGGGACTGCATCCGGCTGTAGAATATCGTCTTGCAAATACCCATTAAACAAGGTGTTTTTCATGAGACGAGGGTAAATTGTGTCCGATGATCTCACTGGTGCAAATCATTGTGTAATGGTTCTGAAAAGCTTGATCGGTTTGATTAATGAGCATTACCTATTGACCATTCACAGACAATGGTAATTTTGACACATTTGATTTGTGACTTTGCCTCATTGCTATTCATGTAGCCAACTTCAGCAACATGTAGTCATTGCAAATGTGGTATCATTTTAAATAGGAACTGTTCAGCTTTGCATTGATATATACCAAACACAAAGAGAGTATTAAATAATAACAAATATACTGGATTGAAAAAAAGTTTCCTTACTTTTTGTGAGCAGTTTATATGCCCGATTCTCTCTTCGGTCTCCTGACGATGACTAGAGCAAGCTAGTCGAAATGTTGAGACCAATTTAAGGATTCACTCCACGGTAGTGCAGTTAATATATACCCTATATGAAAGTAGTAGTTCTAGCCAATTTTCTATCCCTTTCGCCCAGGTAAGCAGGACAGTTCTTTTCAGAACTGAGAAGTCTCCCGAACAATCCTACAGCAAGACAGTTTTCTAAAGAACAAACTCTACCTGGCAAGTAGATACACACACACATAGTGTTACCGCACACCAATTATATAAGAACTATTGCACAACTTACTTGTATGGATTGACAAGTTCCTCTGTGACAAAGTTCAAATAGTTCCTGAAAGCAAAGACAAAAAACATGAAAAAAGGTGTCAATAAATGTTCATCCTGTAGCTTTTAATAATCACTAAAAACAAGTGAAGATTTTCTCAAGTTCAGTTGTTGGGGTTGAGTGAACACAATCCAAACTTCATGAAGCTGCTTTTAAAAACTAAAAACATTGCTTGATAACAATTGTTGCTAAGCAGCAATTAGTGAGGAGGCTGCCGTCGATTTCACAAAACTCTTCCTAACTTAAGACTAATCTTAGGACTTGGGACGAGTCCCAACCCTGCACTGTAGCATGCAGATCTTAAGATTAATCCTAAGTTAAGACGAGTTACTCGCCCTAACTCAAAATAAGACGAGTCCTAACTCTTTGTGAAATCAATCCCTGGCCACTTTGTCTGGTAACCTGGGCCCAATTTCATCAAGCCTTGTCAAACAAGGGCTGGAAACCCTGGAATGACACGCAGGCCAAGGGCTCTGTTGCCCCTCTCCTTGGCCTTAGTGTCTTTAAAAAATGTCCCATTGAATTTAACGCTTTTCGAATGGAAGTGCCCTTTGCAAAATGAAAATGGCCTTGCCCCTTTCAACAAGTTCAGAGATGAAAATCCAGGCCAGCTAAGCACAGAAAAATCTTTCTTAAAGTTTACATTGTTGCAACTGGTGCTCACCAGAAACCAAAGTCAAACTTACCATCCACCATAAGCAAAGAGACCCGAATACAGGGCTAGGACGATGTCCGATATACTGGTTGTTGACCCTTCAAATGAGTTCTCAAAGTTTGCTGTGTTTCCTATAAAACAAAACAAAATAGAAAAACAAAATTCAGTAAAATAAAACCTTGTAATACAGGGTCGTTCAAACACGGTACTATTAATTAAATTTAAAGCAGTTTTAACTCATTCTGTTTCAACTTGTGTGTCTGAAGCTAGTCTTAAAACTTGAGGTTTTAACGATACCAAATTTAAGTAAAAATATTGTGCAAAATATTTGTTGTGTTGTAAGGCTCTTATTAGTCATGGTAAAAATTGAAAGGAGGACATGTCAAAGTTTGACACCCTTGTCAGCAATTGGTCAAAGTCTTACACCCTTGTCAGCAATTGGTCAAAGTCTTACACCATTGTCAGCAGTTGGTCAAAGTCTTACACCCTTGTCACAATTGGTCAAAGCCTTACACCCTTGTCAGCAATTGCTCAAGTTATTTTTAAAAACTTTAACAAATCAAGTTGAAACAAAATTATATAAATCAGTCGGCGAGGGTGGTTTGATGTTAATAATCCACCTTGGTTTTATCTTTTAGCAAAGTGTGCGGACAGAATGAAAAAAGTCCTCAAAGGTGATTGTTATACCTCGGTAACAAACTGTAAAGTTTGATTGGTCGAGAACCAATCATGTGACGCGCATCAAAAACGCATGTTACATGGCTCGACGGGCCAGGTAACATGAAAAGTGATGTACACCGGTGTACATCACCTTGATCGTTCCCAGTGTTGGTCGATTTCCAGCGCTGTATATGAAACAACCGCGGGTTCGAGGGAATTGTTTCTCCGGTTCGTCTGCTTATTAAACAATGAATAGTCCGTGGTAATAATGTTTGAAGATGACAACAGAACTTCGAGAAGAGGAATAACAATTATACAAAGGTATAACAAAACAATTGTTGCACGCTGTGACTGGGGTCCATGGGTTTTGTACAACCTCGAGGGGAAATGGCACCCTCGGCGGATACTGGTGACCCAGGACATGTTGCGTAACACGCCGTAAGTTGTTTGGTAAGTTGTAAGTTGTTGGTAAGTTGTTTGCAACAGCTAATTCTATTTTCGTAAGTTGTGAAAGCGAGCATCTTTTGTATACGCTTGTAACAAATGTTGTTGTGTTAGGTCACGGTGCTGTGTGACCTCTTAAAATGGAAGATTAACCGTATCGGTGTTACTTTGAGCTGTCTAAACGCAGGGTAAGTTCAGTTTTACTATTGTCCCTCGCTGCTCGAAAAGTTATAACGGTTTGCGTCTAACTTTAGTACGCTGTCTGAACATGGCCAAAACTAGTGAGTACGATGCATCATACATGTAGATTACTAAGGGAATAAACATTGCGCCCCCACGTGATTTGGTTTTGACCAATCAGATTCTGGAAACTGTCCAAGGTATTAATTCATGTTGTTATAACAATCATTGCGCTTCACCTACAAACAAGAACAACCTCACCAATGCGAAAACACTGGAAGAAATGGGTTTTGAGATTGCGTTTTTGAGGATCGTATGGTCTGTGATAACTGGTTCCAGAGAAGTGGATCGAACAAACACACTGAACAATCCATCGCCTCTCCATTTGTTACTCTTCAGGATGATAAAGACGAGTAACGTCCCGGTTGGAAAGTGGACCTTCCCTCAATGGTAAACATGCTTGACATGCAATGCGCGCAACCTCCTAGCAAATATAAGTGGGCGTACAATTTGAATGAACGCACTGGTGATCACCAAATGATAGTACAAAGTGACGTCAGCTCATCAATTTAATGGGCCGTGTCCCATAAGAACCAAGGATGTCTTCCATCGGATATTAATCAAGAAGGAAGAGTCGGAAGATTAGCCGAGATGCCCACGGGGGTGTACACCCTTTGGCAGTGGGGGCAGCTGGTTCCAAGGAGGGGGGGGGGGACAAAATGTCCTACTCTTTACATCTCAGGCCTGGAATTCATTGAAGGCCACGGTGGCCATGGCCCTTCAAAAAGTTCCCATTGACTTTAAGATTTTCCAATAGAAGTGCCCTCTGTAAAATGAAAGTGGCCTTGCCCTTTCAACATGTTCAAAGATGAAATTCCAGGCCTGCATCTTATCCACTCTGATTCCATTTCAAACCAAAAAAATTCAAAGTTGGTGACTACTTGATGTGGCAACCAGCCATATTGGTCCGAGTGTGGGGCCAGCTTGGGCAGGTTTTTGGTGCCAAAATTTGCAAACTGTCGGAGTGCCATTCAGGTTGCATTTTGTGTAAATCCACACTCCAGTCTTTTGCCAAACAAATTTTTGTTTTGACACCAATTATTTTACAGTCGTAATTCTTTTTGCTTATTGCAAGTCGCATTTTAAGGAATCTGTGAACAAATCTTGTGGCGTGTCGTGGTTGAGTGATTAAGAGTGCAGGATTCCAGCTCAGGTGTTTCTGACCAACAGAGTGTTGGTTCGAGGTAGTTGTGGCATTTTGTGTCCTTAAGCAGGACACACCATAACGCTGTTGGTCTGGTGTGCTGAGTAATGGCCCAATGCAATTATCGAAAAGAGATTGGGTTCGCCCCCGTGTTTCTGGTTTGATTGGCTGCATATTGCACCACTGCACCTTGTAAACCATTACATGGTGCTACGGATGTAGAAGAGTTGGTCATACTTCAAAACCATAGCTCCACAATACATTGCAGGAAAATGCTCTATGTCAAAGCGCCTTGAGCGTCACTGAGTGACAGATTTGAGCGCTATATAAAAAGCCACAGTATCATTAGTATTAAATCAGAAACAAAATTCGAGACTAAATCACCATCACAGGTTTACAGGCCTTGCTTGGACATTTGCCAGATTTGCCTACTTACCAAGAAAGAGCTGAACGATGCCCACAATGATGATGACTATCAGAGCGATCACCTTGGATGCAGTGAAGATGTCTTGAACTCGAGTCGCTGCCTTAACGCTGATGCAGTTCACAAATGTTAAGACACCTGAACAGAAAAAGGGGGAAAACCAAAGCAAACACATAACATAAAAATAAGACAATTTCATAAATCTCTTAAAATAGTAATAACATCTTCAACATTATTTTAAGTGCATGTTCTGGAAGTAATAAAAAACGGAGATAAAAAATAATTAAAAAAATCCTAATATTATAGACTGTTATATTGGCTTGTAAACCAAAAATTCAGCAAAGCTATTCCGTTTAGGAATTTGAAAGGATCCCAGAAAGTCCAATTGAGAATACATAGCCTACATTTCATATTTGAGGGTCATTGATTTTCATTTCGCAAAGGGCATTTCCATTGGCAAGTCTTAAAGTTATAGGGGAAACTTCTGATGGGGCACAAAGGCAAAACATGGGGCACAAAAGCAAAAACATGGGGCACAAAGGCAAAAACATGGGGCACAAAGGCAAAAACATGGGGCACAAAGGCAAAAACATGGGGCACAAAGGCAAAAACATGGGGCACAAAGGCAAAAACATGGGGCACAAAGGCAAAAACATGGGGCACAAAGGCAAAAACATGGGGAACAAAGGCAAAAACATGGGGCACAAAGGCAAAAACATGGGGCACAAAGGCAAAAACATGGGGCACAAAGGCAAAAACATGGGGCACAAAGGCAAAAACATGGGGCACAAAGGCAAAAACATGGGCACAAAGGCAAAAACATGGCGCACAAAGGCAAAAACATGGGGCAAAAGGCAAAAACATGGGGCAAAAGGCAAAAACATGGGGCACAAAGGCAAAAACATGGGGCACAAAGGCAAAAACATGGGGCAAAAGGCTTTGGCCTCGGTGTAATTCCTGGCCTGATGTTTTCGATGAAAGTGGGAGTGGTCGATGAAAACATTTTTGAAATACCCCTCTACTTCGCCCCACTAACCCCATTTCAAAAATAGTTCTCGTCTTGACCCTTCAGGTTGGAATATTTTGAATAGCTCTCTCAGGAAGAAGTACTTAATATAGTAGAAAAACCCAGACAGATACGCTCAACTAAATACCTGATTATTATATCGTATGTAATGAATATTCTGACATGAATAACTGTGACCTACATTGTAGACTGAGCTGTAAAGAATATCGATACTGTAATCGATAGTCTTGATCTTTGGGTAGCATTAAAGATGTTTCAATCGCTCAAGGTAAATGCAATCATGATAAACATGAATATTTTTATAAATGTTTTTTTAAATACTGTGCCTCAAAATGTTTTTTTTTTAAATACTGTGCCTCTTCCCCTTGCCTTTTTGTACGGTACACATAGGAGTTCAAAAACTGCATTTTCAAATTTGCCAATTGTTTAATTGTGTAGAAAATATCAGGGCTCAAAATAAAAAACACAGAGATTTTAATTCTTGAATTTTGTTGTTTTTAGAAATACAAATACTCGGCAATTGATAGGTAAAAAAAAATCACTAAACAATTGATTTTGACTGGGGAACACCAGGTAGGTTCATTGGTGCAACTGATGTAATGTAGAAATTAAATATTCAGTCAGTCAGGAAAGTCTTCAGTTTTATCCAAACCGATTGTTACGGTAAGCAGATTTTTAAATGATTGGTTGGGTTTTACAGAAAAGAGATTTCTTTTTTGATACTCTACAGAATTGAATTTTTTTTACCAGATTCAAAGTCAACATTTGAAAATCATGATTCGTTATTTATTTATATTTAGACATTACTATTCAATTAATGGAAACACTCAAGACAGTCGGACTTGTCCAGCCTCAAGACAGTCGGACTTGTCCAGCGTCATGACAGTCGGACTTGTCCATCCTCAAGACAGTCCGACTTGTCCAGCCACAAGTTTGGCCCAAAGGTCAAATCACTAGCCTCGGTCATGCAGTCTAACTAATAAAATTTAAGCCCAGATTCAACGTTACGTAGTAGACCTTGCATTCATTAATGCTAGGATAATCTATTATAGAGCAAATCAGCAAATAGTAACCCTTTTTAAGCCTCTAACAAACACTTAACAGTATCATGTAGGAGGGATTTTATCGAGTTCATGTCTGGTTCCACCCTCACACGCGACCGTTACTTTTTAGAGAGGGCGATTTTGCCATGAATCCCTACTCTAGATTTCTCAACAACTTCCACCGCGAGACTGTATCAACCGCGGCAGGTGGTTCACCAAAATACATTACCACCCCTAGGGTTTTGAACGAACGTAGGCGTAGAACGGAAAAACAAGTGAAGATTTAGCAGGCATAACGCCGCCACGGCCGCAGTAAAGAGTGATCATCTCTAGCCTGATCGATACTTGCGACATCTTAGACCAGAGACTCAAGATTGGCTTCTTTGGAAGCTCTTATTATGATCCTTTCCCCCCCTGTGGGTTTGATAATGACGTCATTAGCGCTGGCCATTCATAGATGAATGACTCCTTATTTGGTGTTTCATTCAATATATCACCGGCAGTAATCGCTGGTGTGGAAAGAAAGGAAAAACCCATCTGCCCCAAACGCTGAACGACTAGGTTTGACTGTATTGATGAGAGGAAATTAAAAACATAAGTGTCTCATAGAAAACACAACGTTCTACATGACAATTCGTGAATTGAAAGTATTACAATGCATTTCTAAATTTAACTCATCAGGAAAGGTTTTTTCTTAATTAATGTGCACCTGTTTTTATAACGAGAGAGTGAGTTAAAAAAAAACTATTTTAGTTTTTAATTGCTCAAAATTATTTTTAATATTGTGACCTTGAAGCAATATCAGGGCTTGAATTTGGGAAAGAAGTTCCACACAAACACAGGGCTTGTAATGTAGGGCTCAAAACATTCAATTGAAATGAGAAGACATAATTCCTACACAGTTAAACAATGGGAGACTTCTAGGCGGTCCTTTTTCACAGAAGTGCGCGTGCTCAGACCTACATGTATCCGCGTAATACTAAGCATGCGCACACACACGGAAAAAAAAGAGAACTGTTTTGTCTGCTGTGGCCAGCGTCTCAAAAGTCTCCTGAGATGGCAGGTTCAAGTTCAGCTGTAGTAATAATTTCTTTGTTTAACCCAAAAATGTCAGGTCTTGTAAAAAATATTTGTGGTCCATTTAAGTTTGAGAAAGGTTCGAGGAATGTTCACGATGGGGTTATGGTCTGATGAAGATGGTCTTGACATTTCAGTCACGCTGACAATTCATACTATCAGCGTCCTTTTAACACCTCTAAAGGCAGTGGACACTTCGGTATTAGCTCAAAATAATTGTTAGCTTAAAAACTGACTTGGTAACAAGCAATGGAGAGTTGTTAAGAGTATTAAAACATTTTGAGAAACGGCTCCCTCTGAAGTAATGTAGTTGAAGAGAAACAGGTAATTTTCCACGAATTTGGTTTTGAGAGCTCAGAATTAGATGTTGAGGTCTCAAAATCAAGCATCTGAAAGCACATAACTTCGTGTGACAAGGGTGTTTTTTCTTTCCATTATTATCTCGCAACTTCAACGACCAATTAAGCTCGAATTTTCACAAGTTTAATCTTCTGTGCATATGTTGAGAACCAAGTGAGAAGACTGGTCTTTGACAATTACCAAAGGTGTCCAGTGTCTTTAAGAAGGGTAATGTACATTATGTAGAGGCAGATGCCTTTTTCTGTCAGACCTTTGAATATTTGCTCTATAGGGGGTAGTCTACGCTCTTCCTCTGGCACTGTTGACCTAAATATGAACTTGGATGCCGGCCAGTGAAACTGCGTATTTGTTGTGTACCGGTACACAGTACACTACAAGTGGCGCCTACGATGTACATGTAGTGCATTAGAATACAGTGTAGGGCTCGAAATTAGCACTACCCCACAGGCCCGAGGCCAGCGATGTAAGCGAGGCCAGTGATGTAAGCGTTGGGCCAGACGTCTCTCAGTACTTGTTCAACTCATTTTGATTCTGTACTTGTAAAATAAATTCCGATCTAGTAAACATTTTGAGCATCAAGCCCTTCAGTCTTGCAGGTTTCTTTCCTCCAACTCAGAACTCTGCAGCTAGCTTCATCAGTAAAATACAAAATGTTAAACAGAGATTTGATTTTGAAGAAGAAAAAAAAGGGAAAATTAAATTTTGAGTTAATTTTTTTTTAAATGGTGCAAAATATTTGGTTGTGAAAAATCAATTAATTTTGATACAATATCGAGAAATACAAATTTTCAAAGGAAGGAAGTCACACAATGCGATCGCGTTGTCACTCTCCAGAATTAAAATTGAAGTGCTCCACTAAGAAAGGGGGGGGGGGATGAACACAAAATTAATTTGCTAAGAAAAATTCAGCAGTCAACCATGCAAAAATCCAATTTACTACATTTTGGCAATGCGCCCGGATTTCTTAGCATTTAATGAAAAAAAAAAAAATTGACAAAGGTCTGTGGCGGCTCGATGATTAAGGCCAATTGATGCCTCAGTGAAGTCTGTGAAGTGAATTGTAAAATGCCAAGCATGGACCGGTCGTCAAATATGGCAAGCTTTGTATGGGAGGTACTTAATACTACAGCACTTGAAGTCTAGTAGAAAGCTGTTGGCACGTGTGAACTGCCATTGTGAGAAATGAGCGGGAAATATTTTGTTACATTTTTTTGTTATGGATTCAGTGACCTTCAAGGACAGTTTCATCTGGCACACAGCCAAGGTCTAGACTCTACTCTTTCCACAATGGGCAATGGTTGCGTTGCTGGGTGTGTTCGCTCACACGTGGCATAAATATTAATACTTCTTTCAGTTTCACAGCATTATGCCTGCCACTCTATTTGGGTTAACCACAGATTGGTGTCCTGTTTTTTTTGCAAGTGAAAAGTTAAAGTAATGTGGGAATTAAATTGTCGTCATTGGTCTTTTGAAGAGTAAAACCATTACCATCCACTAAAGAAAATTCCCTACTCAAATGAGGTCCAATTTTGGGTGAAGACACAAAAAAAAAACAGTTTATTTTCTGGGTCCTGGGTAACACTGGTCCACTGGCCAAATGCTAGTTGAAACAAGTAGACCTGCTGGCTAGTTCAGTGTTGAAAAACATGTACATCTCAAGGACACACGATATCTCACGATTCCAACATTCTCTCAAACCCATCTCTTCAAATTAGCATATCAAATAAAGATATCGAGTGAATTTTTTTTCTTGTTCTTGACCAGCGCCTTTTAATGTTATACACAATACAGATCAAGATATTTAATATGAGATATGGCCCAGTGAAAAAGCTGACAGACAAGTAAAACAACAATCTAGTTACACTATTGATAATTGTCAAAGACCAGTCTTCTCATTTGCTGTATCTCAACATGCATAAAATAGCAAACTTGTGAAATTTGAGCTTGATTGGTCGTCAGAATTGCGAGGTAACTATGAAAGAAAAAAAACACCCTTGTCACACGAACTTGTGTGCTTTCAGATGTTTGATTTCGGGACCTCAAATTTTAAACTTGAGGTTTCGAAATCAAATTCGTGAAAAATTACTTCTTTCTCGAAAACTACGTCACGTCAGAGGGAGCCGTTTCTCACAATGTTTTATACCATCAACCTCTCCCCAATACTCGTTACCAAGTAAGGTTTTATGCTAATAAATATTTGAGTAATTACCAACAGTGTCCACTGCTATTAAGTCTTGCTTGCCAGGCACTATATAAAAAGTTGAGGGCAAACCTTTCATACATACGAACTATGTAGTCTGCAGATTTTGTTTGCAGCTCATTATGATGTAATTGCCTTGGGCTCTATTGGCTAGATCGGTCCGTTGCTAGACCAACATGATCGAAAACAAGCGCTGCTTCAGACTATTATTTGTTTCAAATCAATGCTGATTTAAGAACGAAGCCTGTAAGAATTTTTTTTTTTAAGTAAATAAAGATTGTCGCCAAAAGTCGTCGCCAAGAAGACAGAAAAGTTGTATTGAAATGGAGGGAATTGTTAGTTCCGGATGTAGCATTTTTTTTAAGTCGGTGTGTGTTTTGGAAACTTAAGGTGGTCGTAATTGGTTTGGCCTTCATGCTGAAATCCTACTGTTTATCAAGTTATTCACTCTGAGTCATGGCAGACTGGTTCATGGAGACTAAGTCAGAGCCCAGTGTTTTAAAGGCACTGGACACTATTGGTAATTACTCAAAATAATTGTCAGCATAAAAACTTATTTGGTAGCAAGCATTGGAGAAGTGTTGATAGTATATCAAACATTGTGAGAAACAGCTCCCTCTGAAGTAACGTAGTTTTTATTTTATTTTTAATTTCCAGTAAAATATTTGAATTGATTTCCAGACCTCAATCAAACATCTGAAAGCACACCCATTCGTGTGACAAGTCAACATTTAAACATAATTTGTTTTCTATCAAGTAAACACCTCAGCGCAAATGTTATTTCTCAAAATTTCTGCTTTCTCAATTGGTCAAAATACATTAAATTGGGTCATAGGAGAGCTTTCACTTCCTGTTTTCTGTCGAGTAAACACCTCCACAAATTTGAAACACAGCCAAGTGCAAATGTTTCTGCTTACAATCGCTGCTTTCTCATTTATTTAGTAAAACAAAATACATTAAATTAGGTCATAGGAGAACAGACAGATACTTTTACTTCCTGTTTTACGCAAATGTTTCTGCTCATAGTCGCTGCTTTTTCTTTTACTTGGTACAAACAAATTTACATTCAAGTAGGTAATACAAGACTGGACAGATACGTGTACTTTCACTTGCGTTTTTTTTACAAAAGCCAAGTAAAGAATTCACAGAAAGAAAGAAGAGTCAAATGTGTGTATACAGAAGAAACAGCTTCTGACGTCAATGCAATATTTTGGCACAATGCCATTTAAAAGCTCTCGTTTATCTGTATATTGAGCCAACAGACTGCTCACACTTTTTTTTAATCACTACATGAGGAAAACACCTGAACATATTATGTAGAATTGCAGCAATGAGAAATTTTATTTCACATAAATCCTCCCAGCCCCCCCCCCCCTCCCCAAAAAAACCTTCGCCAAATTAAAACAAAAAATTGAAAGTTTATATGTGTCGAACAAGTACTTTGCTGTTTACTCCTATTTTGAAACTGTTCGGAATCCAGGGAATGTGGTTTGGTTATGAGAACAAGAAGCTGAATAGCACAGCCACAAATACATTTGGTGTTTGTGTTACATGTAAGGCTCGTGACCCATTCGATGGCCTTCATGCTTTCTTTATTTTAAAACTTTTAGTCGCGCTGGTCAGACCGTTAAGAGTCGCGGACTAGTAAAACCAGTCCAACCTCCATCGTGTTTAGGCCTGGGCGACTAGTGGAATTTACTACTTGTCCAGTCGTGCCTTAGCTAGGGGCAAATTTTGATACTAGCCACGACTCATTTTAAAATTCATATTGTATGCCGCAGGGGGCAAGAAAGTAAAATTCAAGCTGAAAGGAGTGTCACTGATGCCTGATTGTTTGTCGTAAAGGTAAGTAAATTATGATGTCGTGAATAGTCGTGAGCAACCCAATTTGGCTCACCAAGCAGATAGGCGCGACTATTTATGTCTAGTAGTCGTGGCAGCACTATTAAACGAGGCGTTGACAAACGAGAATTTATATTGTTTTACCGTTTTCTCAAAAAGTAAAACATTTCATGGACTAATATTTCAAGAGAAGTCTTTCACCATTACCTTCTGTAAACCCTGTAAATTATTTGTAAATCTGTGAACTTTTTTTTTGTTTTTTCTGTACCGAAAGGGTCCAATGGCTTTAAGGGAGTTTTGGAAGCGCAGGAAGCATTTATTTTGTGGCTAAATTCAGTTGTGTTTCAGATCAATGCAGAATAGAGAATCCATTGTATTATCAAATTCACTGCATCCAATTGAAGCAGGTGGTAAATGTGTTAAAAAGTAGCATTATTCTACATTGTAACAATCAAAAGCCCAAAGATATTGAACAAAATCTCAACAAAGAGCAAACTCTACACTTCCCCCCCCCCGTAATTTCAATAAGAATATGCTTAATCGACCGTTACCATTCAGTATTTTCCCTATGAATGGAAACAAATATTTGATATTGTCACAAATTTCTAAGTTAAAAGAAATCCCGCCATTCTGCCCTTTTAACATCCAAAGGGGGTGTTTAATAAAACGCTTGGTTGTAACCTAGTTGGTTGCTTTTGTTCCTCGATAAATAAATAAAAATTCCAACCTTTAAATTCTCTGACAACTCGATAAAGCCAGTGTCAGGGGCCCCAAGAGAGAAAGATTGAGAGAGAGAGAGAGAGAGAGCAAGAGCAGTTCTAGGAAAACTGAATTGGCTAGCAACAGTCTAGTTTAAAGGGATGCTGCAGTGAATTAAAATAAAACAGTTAATTTTGCTGGCATTTATTTCTGATATATGTATTGAACATCAATAAAATGTGTTTTGTTTTTTCCCCGACATATCTCACTTGCGTAATTAGCGAATAAGTCATGCCCCCCCTTTTGTGGATTGTTACCGCCCCCCTACCATCGACGACACGTCGGGAATTCAAACATATCGTCGGCAAAAAGAGTCTGGTTCCTAACTACACGCGCCTAGGTACCAGGCCACACAGTGCACACGTCTCTATATGCACACAGCCAGGGGACCCGACGGCTCGGGTTCCCGACATGACGTCACATGAAGGCTCCCTTTTAAGGGCGGGGTGGATTCCCCTAATCTCTTGAAAACCACTTTTAAAATACTTGCGCATTAAATAAAAAATGTAAAAAAATATTTTAGGTTTAAAAGTCATGTTTAATCGTTTAAACTTTTTAAAAAACCACTGCAGCCACCCTTTAAAGGAACGTTACAGTAGGAAACACAAATCGTGAAGATTACAGATTTACACGGTCTAATGATGATGATACATGTAGTTGAAAACATCCCTTGAAATATTTCTGTCTGAAATGTCATATTTAATGAGAAATAAATAATCTAACTTCGCGTTTGGAGTTCATGCTAATTTTGGCATCGCTGCAATGCAAAATTTGTAATCTGTTTCTCACTCTTGTCTCATGACCCAGATGGCTGATCGATCTCAAACATCTATAGGTTTGTCAGTTTATGTATTATGGTGGATTACATCAAGTGTTTTGCTACCAGCAACTGTTTTGTTAGCAAAAACCAATCAAGTAATGTTCCTTTAAATAAAATGGAAAAATTAAAAAATAAAATGTCCGATATATTATTAATGTGTACTGTATCAAGACCATATCTGTTAAATGGTTGGCATGGTGACAAACAACAAAACAAATATCAAATCAGGGTTCTAACAAGGATTTTTTCAAAACCGTGGCCAGGGCATTCTGAACCCAAGTTTTATCCCCCAAAAATATTATCAGTTTCTTTTTTGCATAAATAGACCAAAATTAAGTACGTATCTACCAACACACTTGTGCATTATAGGGAAAACCATGCACATATCGATATAAAGTATCAGGCCTTGAACTTCCCTCTTGGAGGGGCACAGCAGTTTCTCTCTGATAGGGGCACCTCTATGAGGAAAACTTGTACAGGAACCTTGAGGGCACCACAGCAAATTCACAGGGCACCATGGCAATTGCTGTGGGTGCTGTGGGTTATTTCCAGGCCTGCACTATCAGGAATATAGAGTGCAGTGTACTGACAACAAAGAATGCTGTTGTACACTATAAAAAAACACATTTTTATGTGAAGCTGTGTGGTCAATGTTAGCATTTAAAACCCTTTTTAAGGAATACAAAATGTTGGACCAATGAATAATACTGCATAGTCACTAAGTCATTTCTCTTAAGTGCAACGACCTTGGGGAGTCAAATTCCTTGATATCCTAGAATGGACAATTCCACTATCTAAGGGGGGGGGGGGGTCAGGCCATTTCAAGCATTTTGCGTAAAAAGATAGGCTTTTACACAATGAAGGGTTAAGTCTCCCCCCAAGCAAGACAGAATGTTTACCAGTTTCACTGTACATTATGTACATCCCAGTCCTAGATAAAGAACCAATGTGTACATTATTGAAGCGACGATATTTTTTTGTGCGCCTTTAAAAAAAATCACACTTTAAAGGGAAGGTACATGTTTGGTAGTTACTCAAAACAAATATTAACTTAAAAACTGACTTGGTAACGAGCATTGGAGAGCTGTTGATAATATAAAACATTGTGCGAAACGTCTCCCTCTGAAGTAGCATAGATTTTGAGAAAGAGGTAATTTCTCACCAGAAGTCTTTTATTCCTATCTGAAAGCACACAAATTCGTCCAACAGGGTGTTTTTCTCTCATCATTTTCTCGCATCTTCGATGACCAATTTAGCTCAAATTTTCACAAGTTTGTTATTTTATGCTTATGTTGGGATACACCAAGTGAGAAGACTGGTCTTTGACAATTACTAAACGTGTACCTTCCCTGTAAGAAAGTCGATAATGGTCTGATGTGAAAATCCTTGGGGCCAGGATAGATGATTGCAGGTGTTTTTTACAAAGGTAAACTAATCAAGCAGCAATACAGCTACCCACTGGTGAATCTTCAGAGTGCGTTGTTTCATACACTACTCATGAATACAACTATTGATTCCGTATGTTTCTCCTATCATTCTTAGGTGGTACAGCAATTTTTTTTTTTACAGTAAACATCAGCTGGCAATGTGTCAATCTGTCTTGCTGCATCTTTTGATTTTTAAAGGAAAGGTACACCTTTGGTAATTACTCCAAAAAGTAAAAGCCTTGGATCGGTCGAGTTGGTCTTTGAAAAGCGTTCTGAAACCATTTGTTATAAAATGTATGGGTAGAAAGATAATGTAAAAGTAAACTACAATAATCCACACAAATGTTTTCTTTTTACCACGTCGACTAAGTAACACGGTCGGCCATTTCTGGGAGTCAAATTGACCAACCCTGTTAGTTGCGATGTAAAAGGAGAACCGTGCAATTTGGAGTGATAATTGTGCGTATCATTATTTTCTACTTTTAAAACATCTTTTTAACCATTATGCGTTTCATAACCAGCTGTTTCAAACGCTGTTTATAGACCAACTCATCCTGCTTTGTGGTACATGTAGCTCCTACAAACCCGTGTCACTCCATCGGCATCATGCAACAAAAAAGATTTTAAATATTCATTTATTTTTTATTTTTGTTAAACCTTTGTCTAAACTGCAGGCTGCTCTCTTTTAATTTATTCATTAGATTTGGATCAGCAGGGCCCAATTTCATAGAGCTGCTTAGTGGCTATTTTTGAGCTTTTTGCGGCGCAAGATTTCCATTTCATAGTGCTGCTATTTCTTCCTACAGATGTTTACTGCATAAAAATGAATGTCACATTGCAAATCTATGGTGGGTGCGCAAGCTGGCTGCCAAAACTTATTGCTAATCTGTGAAATACGTTTACACTTTAGCAACATTTTCTGCTATCAAAACAGTGAGCACGAAAACTTGCGTTCCGTTTTTGTCTGCGCTATGAAATTTGGCCCAGTTTACTAACCTGGTGAATGGTGTGATACTTTGAAGAACAAAAACTAATTTACTAGACAAGCCTCGGAATCACAAATTCAGTTATTAAAAATCCAAATTAGTTCATGTTGGTAAGTTACCAGCCAACTACATGTACATGCACTAAAATACATACAAATACTATGATGAAATTAATATTTATAGTGTTGTGGCAGCGAGAATCTTAGCTGGGAGCATGCTCCGAGCATGCTCTGAGTATGCTCTAAGCATGCTCTTACCACGCTTTTACCATGCTTGGCATCAACTAGAAAACGTGTTCTATTAATTAAAAACATCATCAAACATTTGCATTACTTGTGTTTGTTATAGTGAAATCAACATCATCAGAAAACATAAAATTATTCAAAAGAAGTGTACAGCCTAGGTACATATTCTACGGTTGTTTTATAATTTTTTTGTGCCCTTTTTCTTGCTTTGTATTTACTTTTGTAAGTATATTTCATTTTTACGTACTGCCTGTTTGTAATTATTTAATGGCCAAATAAAGAATAAGAATAACATTTTTTTTAAATGATGGTGGAACACCATGGATGAATATTTCCCTTGACAACATTTCTGATGAAACTTTTACTAAGTAGAATTGGTACTGACATTTTAAGCTTTCAGGTTCAAACTAAATTGAAAAATATTAGATTATTATTTTCTCTTTGTAAATTAGCAATCCTATATTTTTGTCCTTAACTTAGATTTTTCGTGTGATATTTAATAGGCCCACTATGGTTATTATGTAGTTTATAAAAAGTTATTTAAAAGCTTTCCGTCATTAAGCCAGAGGAGGTGTACAGACATGTATGATGTATGGTGTGTCTTTTGGATACCCCGCTTTAAATTAGGATACCCGTTTTAAATTTGGGTATCCCGCTTTATTTGTGAGTGAACCATACAGACACCAATTTTTGTAATTTTCAGCAACTTTGGACACCTTTTCTACAAAATCCAGGCTAAAACATTGATGGCATTCAGATTTAATAATTGTATAAAGAACATTTGGCGGGAATGAAAAAGCCTGTCCCTGGTGGTCAGTGAACCTTTTTGTAACCAACTGATAACTTGAATAATCCCTTTTCAGTTAGGTGTTCCCACAAAATGTGAAAGCTTATCACTTCCGCCAAGTTATCTAAAGGACATGGATCAATACACAGGATTAAGGAGCCCAGTGTACAGTGTAAACACAACAGCAACATTTAGCAATGTCAATAATGCGTACACTAGATTCCTAACGACCCAACACTTGAAGTTCTCAACAAAATAGAAGACCTTATTTTCTATTCCTTAGTTACAACCCCCCCTATGTTATTGTTCAAGGCATGTTATTGTTCAAGGCATACTTTCTTTGTTTCACATTTTATCAATGGTTTAATACCAGCCTCACTACCATGGGCAGTGCTGATTGGCTCCCCAAAATACATACTTTGCATGCATGCTCGATACAAATTTTGAGCGCTTGTGTGAAGCTTCTAGCACAGTATCTAAGTAATTCAACACAATTTCATTTAAAATGCATTCATGTTTTTACAGTGGAGTACACAGTCACCCTTAACTGCATAGAGTAAGACATAATCACATGATCAGGAAAGAATGAGAGGGGACCAGTTGCTTCTTGAATTTCTGCCTCTTTTGTAGGTTACCATCTTGTGAGCGGTAGCGTAGAGTGGATCACCCTCAGGCCTAAATTTAAATGTGCCGGGGGGGTATGAGCGAGCAAGGCATGTTGGGAAAAAATGGCACGGCAAGATGAATCACCCCTGGGAACAAGGTTGATATAATTGATCATTTACAAATTAATCAATATGGACCAATTTGGATTGCTTCTTTCTTCCATGATCAATACTTGATTCAGTTGAAATGCTGGAATATGTATTATGAACCGGCAAGTTGTACACCTTATTGTACTGGCGCGGTGAGATCGATCACCCCTGAGAAAGTGATCGGGCAATATGGTACTGATGTATCAGTTACTCATACATTTACGACCAAGGTCAAGGTCAGTGTTGATACAATTATGCTAATAGATCTGCTAGTACTGTACTGACTACCATTCTAGACTCACCAGGCACATGTTTATGTAATTGTAGTTCAATGATTTGACATTGACCCAACCTTGACTCTAAGGAGGAGCATGGTCACAGGAATAAGAATGAAGACACGAGACGTGCAGACAAAGACAGGAAGTCTTAGATTTTTAGAATATCGAACGGGATCACGCCTCATTACCAACAGCTTCCAGAATATTTATTAGTGTTGTATGTAAGGTATCTCAACAACACCAGGGCCCAATGTAATATTTTTAATATTATTGTTTTATCATGTAAACTTGTACATATATTTTTGATGTAATTTTATTGTTAACCAAATGCCATTAGTCTATGACTTTTTATTCGGTCTTGTATTTTTATATGAAAATAAACCAATATTGAATTGAATTGAATTGAATTTCATAAAGCTGTTTTAAAGAAGAAAATATCACTTAGCAAATGTCTTTACCAAGCAAAAAATGAGTAGGGTACCAGTTGCAACAATGTAAACTTTATGCAGTTTGGGTTGGTAACTAGTTTCAATCCAGCAAGATTTGTCTGTGCTTAACAAATGTCTATGAAATTGGGCACCGACCTGAAACTACATGGAGATCATGCCCTCCGTTTCCCCTGGTCTTGCTGCCCCTTTCAAAAGTTTTCCTTAGACTTTACATGTATGATTTTCCAATAGGAGTGCTCTCTGCAAAATTACAATGGCCTCCCCTCTCAAAGTAAAGGCCTTATAAACTCAGCGTCTGGAGGAGGATTTTTCTATTTGTTGGTGGCGACACTGTCTGTGAGCGAGATTGCTCCTACCCAGGGCGAGCTTGTTTGGGTGCAAGCTTGTTTGGGAGCGAGCTTCTTAGGGGCGAGCTTGTTTAGGGCGAGGTTGTTGTGGGCGGCTTGTTTAGGGGAGCGCTTGCTAACAGACTACAACAGGTGTCTTTGCAATTAAATTGAATTTCAGCATTTTGTTTTAGCACTGAATTTCATAATCAATTGACCAATTACATCATATCAGCATCAGAATACATGTAGCTGAGAAAATGGTCGTTCAAACGAAAGAAAAGAAAGCAAATAACAAACTAACATCTGTTTAGTTTACAGAAACACCCCCACAGCAAATTATGGTTAAAAATTATAAAACGCAACAGGGGTAGCGTGTTACGTGTCATTGTTTATTGGCTTTAAATGAAGAAAATAACTGAACCAAGCATGGCTTAATTTGTCTATTTCTAAACTTAATATCATTTAACTGGTGTAAATTGTAAAGACCATAATGACACTGTCTTCACTCTCGACTCATCAGATCTTTTTTTTTTATTAGTAAAAACAAGCCATTAAAAAAGAAAAGAACTTGAAGTCAGATAAACCATGGACAAACGCATTAGCTTCACACACAGCAAGGTCCCACAGCAATGGCAGACTTTCCGACGATAGGTGGCAGCAGACTCATAGGGTAAATTTCCATTGTTTACATAGTTCTGAACATGCGCATAATTCTGAGAACAATGGCTTTACCCGGTAAGTCTGCTGCCACCTATCGCCCCAGAAAGTCTCCTACTTCGAGGCCTTTGGTTATTATCAAAAAGTCAAAAGGCATTTTAAAAAGAACTTGAGAAAGGCATTTTATAAAGAAACTGAAAGCATTAACTTACACACACAACAGCAAGCTAAGAGCTTGACGGCAAGCTGGGGAGGCTGACAACCCTCAGTGGTGAAAAACGGCTGCAGGATGTACTGCGCAAATGTCATGGCAACTACCGCCTGAGCTGTGGGCCTGATAATCACCAGGGTCACCCAGAGCAGAAGGAACGCAGGGAGACTTCCAAAGGCCGTCAGAATGTAGGCGTAGTCCCCGCCCGACATTGTAATCATGGTGCCCAGTTCTCCGTAACACAACGCCCCGATCATGGAGAATACGCCGCACGCCGCCCATACAACCAGCGATAGTCCGACAGACTTTGTGTAGTCCAAGACGATTTGCGGCGAGATGAAGATGCCGGATCCGATGATGATCCCGACAATGATCGTGATGCCGTTGAAGAGGGAAATCTTGGGCTTGAGACGGACGAGATCGCCGTCTGAAACTGCTTGCCCGTTGGAGGGCGATTTATTCAGCAATGCTGGGGCCATTTCTACTTGGGGTCCTGCGTCCCCACTGGCTCCTTCACTAGCCATTATAAGGTTCTAGTTTCTCTGCTTCTAGGGAGTGCAATGATTCTTTCCAAACACCTGTAAGTTACATAAATTACATTTATTAAGTAGGCCTACATAACAAAATAAACATAGTTATGGATAATTTTTGTTCTTCACTTCTTCACATACAAAGTGTACTGTGGCCATCAAACTCAAACAAAGAGTTACACAAGCAGTAAATTTGATCTTCATGCTTGTTTCTATTCTTCTTTTTCTACCACTCAATCTACTTCAAATAATTTAAAGTGAAGTCTTGAAGAATTTAGACAAGTTGTGGTTTATTGTATTTATAAAACAAAAAAGATGAAGAAGACAAAAATTGCAGAAAGTTTCCATATCACCCGCCACTTTTTCATTCAATACGATTATGAAATAATTGTAAGAATTTTTTTTTTTTTTTGTAATACTTCAATGAGATTGCTTTTCGAAAAAAAAAAAATGAGGGAAAAGTTTCCGTATGGCGCCACCACTTTTTCCTTTCGAAATAAAATAATATAGTATCTAATTTACCTGATTGATATATCCATTTTTGTAAAAATGAGTGAAAAAGTGGTGGCGCCATACGGAAAGTTATCCAAAATGAGTGACAAAGTGGTGGCAGGCTACAGAAAGTTATACGAAAGTTATTTCGAATGAAAAAGTGGTGGCGCCATACGGAAACTTTTCCCTCATTTTTTGCTTGATTAACTTTTTCGTTGATTGACCTATTTTTTGTTAAATCCATCCCTTTATTGAATTATTTGTTGCTTTATCTCTTTTTTAAATGTACTTTTCTAATTATTTATTCATTCATTTGTTAATACTTTTTTTATTTATTTGTTTTAATTAACTATTTATTTGTTTATTTATTTGCTATTTGCTTGTCTAATTTCTGGTTTTGGTTTTGTTATTTTAATTTGTGCTTTGTGTATACAGATTATTTATATTAATATTTATTTCAAATTATTATTATTTTCCAAAGAGAGTATTTTATATAGTGTGTTTGCTTCCCTATGTGACTGGATTAACAGGCTTTCGAGCTACAGTGTTTAATTATACTTTTGTTGATCCTGGCCATCACATTAGGGTTGTTTTATAATTTCCTGTGCCCTTATTGTTTTTGTTGCTTTGTATTTACTTTTGTACATGTACTTATAATTATCTATTTGACATACTGTCTGCTTGTATTTGTAATTGTTTATTGGCCAAATAAAGAATAAGAATAAGAATACAAAATTGCTCCACGGTATGAACCAACAAGGAAGTACACTGTGTCAGTCTACACTACACCTCTGCAATCAGCAATGGCATTTTTATACATTGTGTACATAAAGTCCACGTGCATGCTGCCATGCCGCCGGCCGGCTTTTATGTACACATTATATTAACACAGTGAGCGAGTGTCGTGACAGAATTATTACCGACAATATTGAACACAAAATATTAGATTAAAACGATTATCGTTTATCGTGTTTTAATTAACGTAATAAAAAAATACAAACAAATACTAGTCCATAAATCTGTTGGGCTGATAATGCAGGGGAAATGCAGGAATTATACATGACTTATTATGGCATGGTGGTGTTGAATTCACGATTACAGTTACACGCATTCCAATGGCAATATCTGTAACGACGTCACTCTCTAGCTGCAGCTAGCACTCCATGCAGCATACGGGAAGTACACATGCACCATAACACCCGCACACCCTAGCGACAGATTTGATAATTTAGATCGACAAATTTTAGACGAATTTGGGTTTATTCCCTCGACATACAGTACGCACAATCAAACAAGAGTAGCATATAACACATTTCGAATAAATACAGCATTAAAAACTTACCTTGATTTCTTCAAATACAGGCTGACAATGACGATCAAAAGTATGAAACTTGACTAAAAAAATTCACAATCGGTCTGCCATGTACAAACGACGAGTCCCAACAATGTCCACACAACACACGTGCAATCCATCCACGGTCCGGCCGGTCTATCTGCTGAGCGCCAAGGCTTTGTTTTGGGCTAGTCTTGGATTCTACCATTCGTATTATGGGTAAACTAAAATAAATTTGCACCAAAACAAACAGTAAACGAAGTTCACACGAGATTCATGATTTGTGAAACTGCATTTAAAATAATGGTTGTAATTTTGGGCGGAAAAATAGCTTAATTGTAGGCTAAATTGTGAAAATTGTTAGCTTGTTAAATGACAAAATACCACACACCCCTAATAAATAAGCAAGTGGAGGGTCCCTCGTGATCACAGAAAAATTGCATCACTCTCGAATAATGAATGGGATAGAGAGGTTGCTGCACTATCAAGTGTAGTAAATCCATGTGCTCGGAATTTTCCACTAGTGTAAACTTTTCATTCATATTTTGTCTAGAGGTGCGTCATAGTATTTCTGTGGTCGCTTTGCACAGCCGCATTTTTTGCCAAACATGGTTGGCAATGAATTGTGTTTCAATTTGGTTTCAATCATAAAAAATATAAATAACTCTCTCCACCAAGGAATAGCGAAACTGTCTGAGGTATTATGAATTTAACAATAAACTATAAACATCTGACATTTTCAAATTGTGACATCCAAAGCGAATTGTCCACTCATGAGGACAGCCCCTGATAGGAATATACAATCTGAGAAGCATTACTGCAGTTACGCTTCTCAGATTCAAGTTTGATGGCAATAAAAAGTGATATATTTTTTACATAACCACATTACTCAAATGTAGGCTTCAAAACAATATTATTGTTGTTTGTATAGCCATAATAGAACCTTAGTATACCTTCTCTCTTAGAACGTAAAACGTATATTTTTTACATAACCACATTCCTCAAAATGATTTATAAATAAAAGCAAAGCTGTTGTGGGCTTCAACACAATATTATTTTTGTATAGAACCTAGTAGTATTATACCGAATGAAATTTTATCAATTTTTGAGCAACTCAAGGCTGCCTTTAGAAAAGGTGGTCAATGTTTGTAAAATATAGAAATGTACCAATGTAAACTAAAATTCTCCATTGCCGCGGGATGGCTGCACTATCACGTGGTGATATCATCAAACTATATGCACGCAGCTCGGTTTTTTTTTTTTTTCTTTTTTCTTTTTTTCTGTCAAATCCTTTTTTATTTGACATTTAATGGCTATTGTTTTTTTGTCTACGTTTAATAATTATAAAAGTCATTGTTCTATTTCATAGGACAACGATCTCACCATATGGTTACTATAGTTCATATGCCACCACCCTATTTCGTGTGCTTGACAATAGTTTTGTTTTTCAACGGTATGCAAATTGTATATTTTAATACAAATTTCTAATACATGTGTTTGCACCCCCCCCCCACCCCACAAAAGAGAGTAATTATTAAACATGGTGTTTAATAATAAAGCTCTGAAGAAAAGCATGGCAGTTTGCCCAACTGCTGACTCGCACAATAAAATGCTGCTTGACAATGTACTAAGCAAAAACTGAGTGGGACCAGTCACAACAATGTAAACTTAATTGTGGCTGGTAACCTGCTTCTGTTAAGCAATACTTTTCTTTACTTAGCAAATTGTTGTTCTTACATGCTTTACCTCTGCTGCCACCAGCCACAACATTCGCATAGACTGGCCGCAAAGCCATAATCGAGCCTTTTTGCTGCAAGGGGGCGCTATTCATATTTTACGATCGGACTTTGGGATGGCAAGGGTGGGGGCGGGGCAGCTTCCTTAAAACATCGATCACTACATCTGTTCGGATTATTCAAAGGGTCTGCTCTTCAGACAGTTTTGTTTTTGGATGATGAGGTTTTATCGGGCACTAGGCCTATGGGCCGATGTGGCCGGCAGGAGACTAGTTAATGTTCAATGGTTACCTGTGCATGAAATACATCCTGGGTACCAAGAAAATCGCCCAACGGTCGACAATAATTAACTTTAGTCCCTTGGCGAACTTGCTCCATCCAATGTGCAAACTACTTCTGATAGCGCCCTCTTTGAATCATCCTTGTCCAGCCCATGTTACTTCCCATAAAGTGGAATTATTCATCGGAGTCCTATTAATAAACATACAGACTTTTAACGTTTCTAATTTGGGGTTTTATTGTTTCCGTTTAAATGTTTTTCTTGATGCTCCTTTGCAGTTAAAGCCAGTGGACACTATTGGTAAATGTCAAAGACCAGTGTTCCCACTTGGTGTATCTCAACATATGCATAAAATGACAAACCTGTGAAAAATTGAGCAAGATTGGTCGTCGGAGTTGCGAGATAACTATGAAAGAAAAAAAAAACACCCTTATCACACGAAGTTGTGTGCTTTCAGATGCTTGATTTCGGGACCTCAAATTCTAAACTTGATGTCTTGAAGTCAAATTCGTGGAAAATTACTTCTTTCTCAAAAACTACTCCATTTCAGAGGGAGCTGTTTCTCACAATGTTTTATACTACCAACCTCTCCCCTTTACTCGTTACGAAGTAAGGTTTTACGCTAATAACTATTTTGAGTAATTACCAATAGTTTCCACTGCCTTTTTTAATAATAGGCATAGGCCTAAGTCAAGAATACACACACGCCAACACACAAAAAACGAGTATTTAGTTTGGTAAGGCGATTATACTTCTTTATACGTTTAAAATAAGGCACATGTTTCGAAATTAATATATAAATAATATTTGTAACTATTTAATACTTTGGCGACTATTATAACAATTTACCTCATGAATCAAAGAGATTTAAAACATAGAGCTCACTTTTTCTTATAATGACAAAGCATCTAAATTACACAATCTAAAAACAAAGACACGAAGTGCCTTCATAATAATAAAACTTCGATTACGACAAAAAACATAATAAACAAGACTTATCGTTCAAAAGCGAAAGTGTTTTGTTTAAGGGTCGTTAAATCGAAAATATGTCTTCGAAGTCTTTTGCGAGATGATAATGAAAGAAAAAACACCCTTTTCACACGAAGTTGTGTGACATCAGATGTTTGATTTCAGGACCTCATAATCTATATTTTGAGGTCTCAAAATCAAATTCATGAAAAAATTACTTCTACCTCGAAAACTACGTTATTTCAGAGGGGGCCGTTTATCACAATGTTTTATACTATCAACAGCTCACCATTGTTTGTTACCAAGTAAGTTTTATGCTAACAATTATTGTGAGTAATTACCAATAGTATCCACTGCCCCTTTATACTTAAATTGCCAATGGGAGGCTTTGAGAACTCTAGAGGGCAAGGAAACTTACCAGGTAAATCCATTGTTCTTAGAAAGGGTATACCTCTTCAGAACGGTAAGGAAATCAGTCTTCTGCCTTTATAACGTGCAATTTGGTTAGTTGAGAATTGCAGTCTCTTTTCTAAAGACAAATTGATAACAAAATACGAAAACAACTGTTGAGTTGTGCTTTAGGTTTGCGATGTCCATTCAACAAGTATCTTATAATAATTATTGTTCATGCCGAGTCACGCTTCACATGCATTTCAGCAGAATCGACTACCATCGGAAACACATGGCAGGTGAAATCTAACTTTTATTAAACTACGTTGTCCAGTTAAATTTACGGAGAACGGCATTTATTCTGCTTTTTGAATCGTTAGTATTGTTGAATGCTTACATATAGATAAAACTACAATAAAACTACCAGTGTGGAAACTTCATGTCAAAAGGTGGCATTGTTTTTTAAAGGAACACGTTTGGATCGGACGAGTTGGTCTATAAAAAAACGTTTGTAACCGTTTTTTTTATAAAATGCATATGGTTGGAAAGATGTTTTAAAAGTAGAATACAATGATCAACACAAATTTGCCTCGAAATTGCGTGTTTTTCCTTTTACTGTGCGAACTAACACGGTCGGCCATTTATGGGAGTCAAATATTTGACTCCTATAAATGGCCGACCGTGTTAGTCGACGAGGTAAAAGGAAAACCGTGCATTTTAGAGGCATGTTTGTGCGGATCATTGTATTCTACTTTTAAAATATATTTCCACCCATAATATTTTTTTATGCACTTTATAGCAAACGGTTACAAACGCTTGTCAAAGACCAACTCGACCGATCCAAGGCAACGTGTTCCTTTAAGATATGCCGACAAATCGGGAGCGGTAAAGAGGCCTATATCCACGCAGCTCAAAAAGAAGAATCCGTAATATTGGAAAACACAATCTGAGACGTATTTCAGATTCAAGTGTTCTGGGGGTTGGAAATTAATTAGATAATTTTCCCCAGTTTTGTTTTGTTAAGCTTTGGCAATTCCATCATTGGTTTTGAGATGTGATAATAGAAACATAGGCTGTAACCATGTGACGATCCGTCAATGGCCCAATTTCATAAAGCTCTTTAACTTGGAAATACTAAATACTAGGCAAATTCATTTGCAAACAAAATGAGTAAAGGCACAGTTGCAACAGTGTAAAACACATTGGAATTTCGGTTGGCAACCAGTTTCTTTCTGTTAGGCAAGATTGTTCTGTGCTCATTAAGTTTTCTGGCTTTGTGAAATTGGGCCCACAGATCTTATAGATACACTTGACCTTTCACTCCAACTTGCTGGCGAGTTTATAATTCATGCCGAATACTGTTCGGATGGTTTCGCACGCAAACGGATACGCATACGCATATACGTTTAGCTATCCGTAGCCTACTATACGTGTAGCAAGCACGATACCAGTGTCGTCTGCACGTATAGCGGATAGCGAGTAGCACAATGGACGTCATAATGATGACGTATCCGTCGCACTAACCGTATCCGTTACAGCATGCGAAACCTCACTATTATTGGATTCAGTCGCCGAAGTTTCTCCTTGTGATTTACATTAAAAATCTTGAATTATATTAATGAATATCAGCACACGCCGTGTCGATTTAATAAGGGCGATCGTTTCGACAATAGAACTTGCCATCCTTCTCGAAGTGACCTGGGACAAAAGGAAAGAACGAAATTATTTTGTGAGTCTTCAATAACAAACATCACATTGTAACCCTTAATGAACCTGATGTATAAATTTGCCAATACGGTAAATATTCTCAAATGAAAAGGACGATAATAGGGGCCTACACTTTTTCTAGACCCCTTCCTTAGCTTTACCAAAAAGCCCATATCCTTCCTTCGCTTTTCCAATAAGCCCCTTTCACACGAGAACCGAAAACCAACGACGTGTTTGGCGCCAATTTTTGTCTGTCCAAACAAAGGTTACATACGATATCATACAAACATTACAGATTTGCGATTTTCCGCCAAAAGGGGTTCAAACATTTAGTCCAGTTTATGAACAAGGCGTTTATGGAAAACCACAGGTGAAAATCGGCACTCTTAAACACTATTCAATGTTATAATTAAGTTTTGCCTATAATAGCATGTTGAAAAATCCATTTATTTGATGTTCCCATATCAAAACCAAAGATATTATAATGTTATTTCTGTACCCATGTTTCTCAAGTTGTCTCCACATACGGAGCAGTTAAAGCAGTCGAAGTGAACGTTTTTCTTCTGTACTCTGGAGAATTTCCCCCTGAAAAATAAGAGCAGTATAACGGATGAGAAATGGTCAAAAAAATATACTAAAACGTACAAAATACTTTCCAAGTACATCATTCATTTAATGTTACATGTGTATTATTTCGAGTAGGCCCTCTAACCTCACTAAAAATTTAAAAGGTGTGTACTTTTGCCCACCTTTCATTATATACCGTTCCATTGTTGATAACTATGTGGCCATCTGTTTTTGTTTTGCAGTTATGATTTCTCATGGTTTTCCAATCTCGGTTGGCACAAACTCGGGCATGCATGTGGCGTTGCGATGCGATGATAGTCAGGCATACAATATAAAGATTTTTAAGTTGGTCAATTTTTTTTTTTTTTTTTGGGGGGGGGGGAAGCAAATCTAATACACTCTTTGAGTTTGTAGAGCATGCTAATTGCCGAATCAGAAAACCGATGTTTCCATAATGCGCGAAGGTAAATATGGCGGCCATCTTGAATATTCTTCAAAAAAACACACGTGCATTCAATTCTTACTTGAGCTTTGCTCCACAGATGTAACACGTGGTGGGGTCGTAGGGCAGTTCTTCTTTGGGTGGGGCTTTGTTTTTGAAGACTGTCTCTCGGCCCGTCTGCGCACCGCTGAAAACTGATGGAGCTGGAAAGAGGAGAGAACTCATAAAACTTAGACTTCGATAAATTTATGTCAATGGTCTTATTTCTGTTCTTTCGTGGTTATTAATTCCAATATTAATATATCCCTGCGCCAGATTCCATGGTGAAAGGTCCAGCACAGTGAAAAACGGAGTGTTCAAATTGACACCATCATGGATGTTGTCACATATCAAAGAGGGAATCAAATAGTTATGAACAAGAAATGGTGTTTAAACAAATGGTGTTCAAATAACACCAATGTAAAAAAACAAATTGCAGTAACTATTTTTGTTTTCTATTGTGGGTATCTATAATTAGGCCAGTAATACACGCATAGTGCAACTTTAACACCCCGGTTTTTGCAGTGCAAGTGCGATCAATAAAGTTTATTATGTTATTGAAGAACACAAGATAATCAAAATGTTTTTGTTTTTTTAAAGAACCGTTCAAGGTTTACGAAGGTGGATAGTTGAATAGTATACACATAATGAATGTTTATGAGTGCAATGGTGCGAATATGTTCATGAGTTGAAAGATGGAATGTTCTATTCAACGAGGCGGAGCCGAGTTGAATGGAACATTCCAGCTTTCAACGAGTGAACATATTCGCACCATTGCACGAATGAAAAACATTCATTATTTGTTTTATATAACATCCAAGTAGAACTTTGTCATTTTGATTGAAAGAAACAACTTTCAAAACAAACAATTTCAACTGTAGAAGCCGAATGCTAGTAATTTTACTATGCCTTCTTGCAGTAACACCTGCTGCGTTACCAATGACACGCGCACGCAGTGATGTTTTTACTCAGCTTTTTCGTTCCATCCGAAAAGTACCATTGCACGCTGGCAGCGTGCCAGCGTGCAATGGTACTTTTCGGATGGAACGAAAAAGCACGGCGAGTGACTCAGCGTGCAATGGTACTTTTATTTGCTATCACGTGACGGACAATCCTCCAATCAAATGGCAAGGATCTGCTTGGGTGTTATATAATAGCACTTACTGCAAAAACAGGGGTGTTGAAATTGACACAATAATAATTGTGGGTGAGATACATATGAGGAGAGAACATAAAAATCGAAAGCATACAATAACCAAATGTAAATGTGTTGGCAGAAGTTAGTGTTTAAAAAAGAATGGTGTCAAAATTGTTAATCTTGTTTTGGATAACGTGAAAATGATGTATATTTTAACACCACCGTTTTTCAATTTAGTCCAAAATTAAGTAGAATAATACGTTCAATACCATGTCCCATGGCTGTTACAACAGGAAATATAAGGCCGACATTTTTTGCCTGCGTGTTGTCCCCGATTGAAGAAAAAAAAAACATACGATCGCCATTTTTGTATAGATACATTAATTAAACCAACTTATATCTAATGAAATACAAGAAAAACATATATCCATAGAATCTTTCCCAAATTTGCATAATACCCTTTCCCTATCTCATACGCACACTTTATGATCATATGGATGATAATGTCAATTAGATTAATTAAACCGTCTCATCTGAAATGAAAGTAAAACTTTATACCAATAAATATAGAATATCTCGCAATTGTTTATACCTTCCCCTGTCTCCAGTTTCCGGAAGGATTCTGAAACGGTAAACCTATTTGAAAGAAGGCCCTCTCCGGTATCAGCGATGTCTTGCTGGTCTACCGTCGGTTTGTCCACAGGCGGAAGAAACTCCTGATCTACACCCTACCACCATGGCAACCAAAGATAAAAACAAGCAGACAAACAAACGTCTTATTAGATTGAAGTAGGAAAAGCTTGACTCAAGATGGTTGGTGGGTTGTTCAAAGGATTTGAGTACTTTTTGATAACACAAAACACAATGTCCACAGATTTATATTAAACTTACAACACAGTTTTAAGATAATGATAGTAGAAAGCTTCCCTTAAAATATAACTTGCTGATAGATTTTGAGAAATGAGTAACACAATGTCACGAAATACCTTTTTACATGCTAAACTTATTTTCGTCGCATGATCACTGAAACGAAAAGTATTTTCACGACATTGCTTTATTCACTTTCTAAAAAAACTACAGCACCTCAGCAAGTAATATTTCCGGGGAAGCTTTCCACCATCATGATCTCCAAATTGTGTATACGTTTAATGTAAATCTGTGGAAATTGTTTTGTTTTTTTGTCCTACAAAAAGTATCCAGACCCTTTGAAGGCAGTGGACACTATTGGTAATTGTCAACTCAAAGACCATAGCCTTCACAGTGTTGGTGTGTCTCAACATATAGAGCAATGCATAAAATAACTAACCTGTGAAAATTTAAGCTCAATCGGTCATCAAAGTTGCGAGATAATTATAAAAGAAAAAACACCCTTGTCACACGAAGTTGTGAGCGTTTAGATGGTTGATTTCGAGACCTCAAGTTCTAAACTTGAGGTCTCGAAATCAAATTCGTGGAAAATTACTACTTGAAAACTATATGGCACTTCAGAGGGAGCCGTTTCTCACATTGTTTTATACCATCAACCTCTCCCCATTACTCGTCACCAAGAAGGTTTTATGCTAATAATTATTTTGAACAATTATCAATAGTGTCCACTGCCTTTAAAGGCACTGGACACCTTTGGTAATTGTCGAAGACCAGTAGGGGGCCTACTCAAACTTGGTGTATGCCAACATTATTTGAGTGATTGCCAAAAATGTATCCATCCATTGAAGAGGAAATCTGACGCTTGTGGGCGATAAATAATTGCGTTATCTGGCAGCTGTAAAAACATAATGGTAACTTACAATTTCATGAGATATGCCTAAACAAAACAAAACAAAACAAAAAGAAGATAAAGAAGAAGCAGAAAGAAAAAAAAACCGAAGAAAAACAATTGTAAATTCCATCTTGGGAGATTCAGTACATTCTATACTACGAGAAGCATCACTCTTGCAAGATATTTGGGTACCATCAGATATTATTGCTTATCTCTAATCAGTAATAACCAATACTATTTTATTCCAAGTAAAAATAATTTCGCACGATGTTATTTATTATTATAAGCTTGTTTTGGGTTTTGGGCTGTTTTTATTCTCACCGGCAAAAATTGTGGAATTTGTTGCTGTACGAAATAACGACCATAAGTGGTGTGTATTTCTTCTTATTTTTACGTCTTCTTGTACGAATACAACTGAAAAGGATTCTCTCGCATTAGGCTTATAAAGGCAGTGGACACTATTGGTAATTACTCAAAATAATTATTAGCATAAAACTTTCTTGGTAACGAGAAATGGAGAGCTGTGTATAAAACATTGTGAATTATGCATCTGAAAGCACACAGCTTCGTGTGACAATGGTGTTTTTTCATTTTATTATTATCTCGCAACTTCGACGACCAATTTCCACAGGTTTGTTATGTTACGCACAATGTTGAGATACACCAAGTGAGAAGACTGGTCTTTGACAATTACCAATAGTGTCCAGTGTCTTGATTTGACGAAGCCTCTTCCCTTTAGATCCCCGATCTCAAAAAGTTAAGTTCAGTGAACTAAAATAAAAATGCGCTCATATAGTTCCATACATTGTGAATAGGTCCAAGGTTTTCGCCGTGTGATTTATGTGGGAGTGGGTCCCCCTTTCTCGCATAGCCGGCATACCAGTCGCATTTTTAATCTTTTGGCCTCTAGTATTTACTGACTTTGAATGCATGAATATGTATTATGTTATGATAAACACGGGGTAGCCTACAAGGTTTTTCAAAGAAGTACTATTACAGCTTTTATGCTTTAGTATAGCTTTTTGTGTGTTGTGCCATTCATGTTTGTTCAAGGACCATTGATGTACCGGAACTTAAATAATCATGATGTTGGGGGCGAAACGATCTGTCATACCATGGAGATCTAATTCTACTACCTCCATGGTCATACGGCGGAAAAGAAGTTTGAATTTCTGAGTTCACTAGGAATCTAGTACATGGAATGGATAACAAAAAATACACAAGATAATGATAAAAAAATTACACAATACATGTCATTATGATTTGATGATGACTATACACTATTTATAATGTGTTATACTAGTCATAATTAGTTGAAACATTTGACAATAGGGCTTTAATTTTTTTGTAAAGACTTCTTCTTGTCACTAAAGAAGTCAACAGACTTACTCTTCCAAGACAGAATTGTCCCGAATAAAATAAAGGGTTTCATTGGCATTTTGTTCACCAAGGACAACCCCAATTCATATTAAACTTGTCTGCAATATTTGGATTGCATGTGAAGCTGTAAATCATAATTATGTATTCACTTTATTCATATGAAAATGGAGGGAAGGTCTTCTTCGTCCTCCTTACAAATGATAGAGTATAATATACGCATGGTGCAGCAAGGACGCCTACTGGAAATGAATAGCATCCTTCTGAATGACCTGAGGTCAGACAGTGAACGTCTTGGGACAGTCCTTGGCAATACGTCTCAACAGACTGATGGCTTTAAAGCGATGGATGTGTACTTGTTTTATCAGTGGGTTTCGTTTCTGTTTTAAAGGCAGGGTAAAATTGTTTGTAATAATTGTCAAAGACTGCTCACTTGGTGTATCCCGACATGCATAATAAACCCGTGAAAATCTGGGCTCAATGGGCATCGACATTGCAAGAAACAATGAAGAAGACAAATGTCTCTGTTGCAGGAGAAGGGAGTGCCTTCAGATGCATGTGACAGATAAAAAAAAATCCCTTTAATTCCCCCATTTACTATAAATTGGCATTTATATACAGCTCTCCAGTGCTCTGTACCCAGTAAGTTTTCATTGGCAATAATTTTTGGAGTAGCCAAGTCTACAGGCTATCTTTCCTTTTTAAGATACTTCTTCATGCCATCAACACAAAACAAAATTCAAACCATAAATCAATACAAAAAAATTGCCTTGATCACCATTCCTCCGTGAAACAAAGTCACAGATGGGCTCCAATTATTACCAAACGTACCCAACTCCATTAGTATACAGTTAAAGGCAGTGCATGGACACTATTGGTAATTACTCAAAATAATTATCGTCATAAAATCTTTCTTAATTCCGAGTAATGGGGAGAGGTTGATAGTATAAAACATTGTGAGAAACGGCTCCCTCTGATGTAACGTAGTTTTTGAGAAAGAAGTAATTTTCAACGATTTTGATTTTGAGACCTCAAGTTTAGAATTTGAGGTCTTGAAATCAACCATCTGAAAGCACACAACTTCGTGTGACAAGGGCGTTTTTTTCTTTCTTTCATTATTATCTCGCAAGATCGATGACCGATTGAGCTCAAACTTTCACAGGTTTGCTATTTTATACACCAACTGTGAAGGCTAGTCTTTGACAATTACCAATAATGTCCACTGCCTTTAAGATACACCAACTGTGAAGACTAGTCTTGACAATTACATGATACCAATAGTGTCCAATGTCTTTAAAAAGTTTAAACATTGACCAAACTGACTGTTTGTCCATCGCTATTGTCAGAGGGGTCTTAGGGATGAATGTCATTCGTGCTGAGATCCACAGAAAATGGTATCACATGGATGAATGCATTGCATACGTGTGAAAACCGAAAGTATTTGTAGGAGTTTGCCAACAACGAAGCCAAACAAAAGAGTGACATCGCAGAGGAGTAAGTTAAAGGAACTTGCCTTGGATCGTCGAGTTGGTCTTTGCAACGCGTTTGAAGTCGTTTGTTATAAAATGCACATGGTTAGACATATATTTTACAAAGGTAGATAATGATCCACATAAGTATTACAGCCTCGAAATTACACGGTTTTCCTTTCACGTCGCGGAGAACACGGTCGGCCATTTGATGGAGTCAAAATTTGGACTCCATAAAATGGCCGATCGTGTCAGAAGACTAGGTCTTTAAAAGACCAACTCGTCCGATCAAAGGCAGCGTGTTCCTTTAAGAGTCTAAAGCAAATAAATACAAAACATGTCTCCCTTCATCTTGTCAGCGATGGAACCTTGTCATGGAGGTCGTTATAGCAGGTAGTACTGGACAAGTTTGGTATAATACAGATCTAAATCGATGCCTATTTGAAAACTTTGGCTCAATATTAGTCATCGAAAGTTGCAGGAAAATAATGGACGAAAAACACCCCTGAAGGCCTGAAGTCTTTTTAAACTTAACTTAAAGGCAGTGGACACTATTGGTAATTACTCAAAATAATTATCATCATCAGACCTTTCTTGATTACGAGTAATGGGGAGAGGTTGATAGTATAAAACACTGTGAGAAACGGCTAACGTAGTTTTCGAGAAAGAAGTAATTTTCCACGAATTTGATTTCGAGACCTCAAATTTAGATGAGGTCTCGAAATCAACTTGCATCTGAAAGCACACAACTTCGTGTGACAAGGTTGTCTTTTCTTTCTTTATTATCTCGCAACTTCGACGACCAATTGAGCTCAAATTTTCACAGGTTTGTTATTTTATGTATATGTTGAGATACACCAAGTGAGAAGACTGGTATTTGACAATTATTACTAATAGTGTCCACTGTCTTTAACTCAAATGCATTATAAAGCGCTTTAACACTGTTTCAAAGCGCTGTACAGCCAAGTAAAATATTAAAATACTGGATAAAAATATTAGCAATACAGCAATATGGTTTTAAAAATACACAACAGTTAAAAAGTTGCAAAAATTTAGTAAAACATTGCATTACAAACATTCAAATTGTACAGAGTAAACTACATTTTCTCCGCTATAGATTCAAATAATTAGTTTAGTGACAATTAATTACCAGTTTGTAAGAAACTACGTTACTTCAGAGGGAGTCGTTACTCAATGTTTTCTCTACCAACACCCCGGCGGTCCCGTTGCTCATTACTAACTTTTTACCCTAATAAATATTTTCAGTAATTACCAAAAGTGTCCACTGCCTTTAACAGTAAATACCAAACGTTTCAAGTGCCTTTAACTATAGCTAATGGCATGTCGCTGACATCCTTGACCTCTCTATGTGCTCAAAATAATAACAAATTTAAAGGCACAACATGTAGATGACGCATGGGAAATGTCATTGCATTCAACCCTCTGTAAGTGTTTTACACAAAGGGCGAACAATGTAATGTAAATCTTATTATGTAATTGTTTGATGTGTGCGCGTTTTGGAAAAACAACAACAAAGTCATAATATTTTTGTAAGTTTTTCGGCACGTTTCATTATTACTAAACGAGTGTCTAATTGTTGTGGGTATTTTCACATGGCAACATGGACCGTGGTGCTTTGTGGTAAAAATCGTCAATTTAAGTATTTCTCATCTCTCATTATGAATCACATAAATGCATATAGTAATTCCTTTCAAATCAGAGGGTCAAATTTTTAATTTCGTATAGGCCTATACGCAAAACTGTCATTTGGGGCTTCAAAGTTTTGCCCTGAAAAAACTGCTCGTATAAAGTATGAACTTCGTTGATGATTTTGACATTCAATAATAACCATAAGTAAACAACAACAAACCTGCAAGCTCGCCATAGTGTCAAAAGTAAATTCCCAGTTCAAGATGTGATGAAGAAGTTTCAAGACCGCTGTCTTCTGTGGTCCACTGTGATTATCGTCTGCTAAACTGCTGTACGTCAAGACTGCTGCACACATAAATAATCCCCAAGGAGAACTGAAACCGGGGGTGCCACAGTGACATTTTAGATGGGAGTCAGAACTGAACTAAAAGTTGAGCGTGCAATGAATTTTGGTATTCGACAAGAACATTATTTTATTCCTTTAAATTAATGGAGACGAAAATTTTTTAATTCGTCTGCACAGGACTATTTTTTATAAGGGTCATTAGTGCAATTTGTATGTAATGTATACTTTGCATTACTTTTGCAGCTCTGGTAAACTAGCGGCTTGTTGAACATGTGGGGTCTTCAAAGTATTTGTTTGGCAAAGCGAAACATCCACTTTAACATAACTTCATAATTATTTAAGGCCTATTATTTTGCTAATTTAAATGTTTGATTTTTTTTGTACAAGCGTTTTTTTATTTAGTGACCTTTTGATCATTACCTTTAAATTATTAGTTCTTCTTTCCCTGGGGAGACCTCTCAGTTAAATACTGTTTTTCAGAGGTGCCCAGCACTAGCTAAAAAAAAAAAAAAAAAAACATTTTTTTACTACAGCACCACGACATGCCCCCATTTATTAATAATGTCAAATTTGTGTATTGTTGCAGTTCGTGGCAAGTGTGACCCCACCACTGAGCCGACAAATTGACTACTAACGAGGGGTTTGAACTAAAGCTACTCGGTTAGCCATGTTGGCATCTTAAACAAATAATTTGAATAAAGTTAATTATGAATTATTCTGAAGAAAAAAAACCCCATATTATTAATGTTTCATTCAATTTTATTTCAATCGATCAACCAATATTCATAAAAAATACCAAGATTCACGATGATTTGTTGTGTCAGGTATAATATGGAGGGGATGTCACGGGGTACCCCTTACCCCCCCCCCCCCCCCCCTCACCCAACCCCCAGTTTACACTACTGTTCCAAGACTTTGAGGCAACAATGTTAAACCGCATTTAGAATCGGAAACAAAGTGAGTCACGCGAGTTTATTTATCAAAGTTATTTTGGATTGTCACGACCGCAATAACTTTGTTAAGGAGTGGGTCATGCGGATTTATTTATCACAATGTTTTTTGTCACGACCACAATAACTTCAAACAGCGCCCTCTTTCTGCTCCTCGCCGAAAAGCAAAACTACTGCGATAAAATCCAACCTCGAAACAGAGACCACTCATTGTTGTCCCCATGAGATCAACCCTATTACTCTATTGCACTAGCACTGTGTGCTTGTGATACCTTCTTCCGTGCGCACAGACTGCTCGTATATAATACGCGTTGTGACATGGTGGAGCACACTGCATGCTCGAGAGTTGTGGTTGTCTGACCGTGGTAAAGTGGTTGTTTTCGGACAAAAACACGGTCTAAAAATGGAGGAGTTATTACCACATCCAAGCCCCAACGTGTCAATGAACGGTAGCAGTAGTGGATGCCACGGCTGTATGGATTTCGTCGAGGACGACCAGGGTTCTGTGATTTTGACCAAACTTCTCAAGCAACGGACAGACGACAAGTATTGTGACATGGTGCTACGGGTTGGTGGCCGTGTGTTCAAGGCCCACCGCAACGTCCTGGCAGCGTGTAGCCCGTACTTCGATACAATGTGCAATAGTTGGTTGGAAGAGGACCTGCAAGCGATGGCGAATGTCTCTTGTACTTCACCTGAAGGGATGGAGTTGATTTTGGACTACATGTACACAGGTAGAATAACACTGACGGCAGATAACGTTGAGTGTATACTCCGTGGTGCCGACCCATTCCTCATGACAAATCTTAAAAACTACTGTCTCAAATTCCTCTCGCTGAACATGGACTCCTCGAACTGCCTGGTGGTGAGACACTTGGCAGACCTGTATCAATTCAAAGAGCTCTACCAGCGAGCTACAAAATTTATCCGTAATCAGTTCATGCATGTTGTGCAGTATTCCATTGAAGACATCCTTCAGCTGGGTCTCAGGGACGTCCTGGACTTGATCACCGACGACAAAATACGAGTCGAGAAAGAGGAGAGCATCTACGAGATGGTTATGGAGTGGGCGAGAATTGATACAGAGAGGGCAGCACAGCTCCCTAAATTACTGGCGCATGTCCGTCTGTCACAGCTGGATCGCAACTACCTCAAAGATGTCGTGGAGAAAGAACCGCTTGTGATCGGAAACGATGAATGCTTGAAACTTTTAGCGGAAGCTTTACATCAGACGGACACAACAAGGAGAAGCTACTGCAGCGACAGTCCAGTCTTGAAACCCCGTAAAGGACGATTGACTGACGTTGTGGTCATTACGGGTGGTGTCAGCGATCAGGGCCCACTGGAAAAGAGCTTCGGTTATATCATCGACGAGAACAGATGGACACTGTTGCCAGGGTTACCTGAGCTTCGATTCCATGCCGTAGCTGTTCTAAACAGCTGTTTGTATGCAGCTGGTGGATCGAGCAGCGGCATTGTTTCAAACTGCGTCCACTGTTACGACCCCATGAATAACTCATGGGGCACCGTGGCCAGTTTACAAACACCCAGAGAGTACATCTCCCTGGTATCGTGCAATGGATGTCTGTACGCCATGGGGGGCATGCGATGGGAGCGTCTACAACAAAGTGTAGAGAGATATGACCCCGATAATGACCAATGGTGCTACGTATCGCAGATGCCCACCAAACGTTATTCCATGCACCTTACAACACTCGGCAATCGCTACATTTATGCGATAGGCGGTCGCGACGCCGCCCGGCATTCTATATCGACGGTTGAACGATATGACACGCACACCGACGAGTGGACAAGTCTACCCGACATTCCTATCCCGCACGAAGACCCGCCTTGGGAGTTTCCTGTCGTTGAAGCCTACGACAACAAAATCTACGTCACCGATCTTGCCACAAAAGCCTTCTGTCTGGACGCCATCAAGAACAAGTGGTCTGAAGACACGTGTAACTTTGGCCCGGTCGCGGGTGGCGCCTGCTTACAGTATTGCACCATGGACCGAAATGTGTTTATCTTTGAGGGATGTGACGCTTGCATCTTTAACCGGAAGCTGAACCTCTGGAGCAACATCGCATCTCCGCCTGTGTCTACACTCGCCTCAGCATGTTGCGTCTTACAAGTGCCTTATGAGTTTCTGACTAAGACGTTGTAGATGATGCCTAAATTCAATTTCAGGTAAGGACCCCTTTTTCTAGAACCTCCTTATCCCGACTGCACTACTTCCCAGCTGCTGCAAAAAATTATTTAACGGCACTGGACACTATTGGTAAAATTACTCAGCATAAAACCTTCAGTGGTAACGAGCAATGGAGAGCTATTGATAGTATAAAACAGAGTAGAGTGAGAAATAACTCCCTCTGAAGTAAAGTAGCTTTTGAGAAAGATGTAATTTCTCAGAACACTTTTTTGTACAACAAGGGTGTCTTTTCTTTCAACTTCAATGACCAATTGGTATAACTTTCCCTATGGCACCACCACTTTTTCACTCATTTTTACAAAAAGGGATATCTCATTGAGAGAAATGAAATAATATTTCATATCGAATAAAAAAGTGGTGGCGCCATACGGAATCTTTTCCACCAATTGAGTCCAAATTTCCACAGGCTTGTTATTTTATGCATGTTGGGATACACCAAGTGAGTTGCCCAAGTGAGAATACTGGTCTTTGACAAGGAAATTCTTTGACAATTACCAAATGTGTACAGTGCCTTTGTTAAGTTTTAGCTTGTAAAAACATTGTTATTGCTCCACCTACTGTATTGCTGTACACACATGCTTAGGCTGTGAATGTAAAAATGATAACAATGGAAGAATCCGATTGTTATCCTCATCAACACCTACACAGATTGTATTACATTTTATCTAGTGTGTTTGATGGCAGTTCTGTTGTATGTTAATAGTTTTTCATCCCACACTAATCCTTTGTAATTTCATTGATGGAACACTGGTCTTAAGTTAGCCCTGGTAGGATGTCAGTCAGTGCCACTGCACTGACGTCCTGGGTATAAAGGTTCTTTACAATGCGAACACAAGTTTGACTACAATTTTCTTTATTTTTTACCTGATTTGAGAAGCTGAAATTCAGTTCATATATTCATGATGTCCCTAACTATATTCTCAACGAGTTCACAGCTAACAAATCTATCCATGGAAAAAATTGTTTCCGAAAATATGTCGAAGTTCTGCACTGGCGGTGTTGATCATCGTATACCAATTGATAGTGTGAGCCCAAGTGCGCATGGCTTTAGAGTGCAGCGCGTTGTCTTGCCACTATTCGCCGTCAACTGGGTAGGTGCCATCAAATCGCCTTCAACTCCTCCAATACACATTTAAAATCCAGGAGGCATAAAACTGGAAAGCACTACACCTCAAATAGAATTTTTTTAAGTTTCAGGTTGAATTTCGGTTACAAAGTGAGTTTTTTCTTAAAAAATATTTATAAGCAGCAAAGCCGTCTGCCGCCATCTTGCTTTTTCACATGGCTTCTTCTTGTCATATAGACGGACAACAGAGGGTGCTTTTCTGCGCGCGTATATTTTTTTCCTAGGACAGATGAGGCCACTTAGCATGCGCCAATTTAACGGCCTCATCTGTCCTGGGAAAAAGATACGCTTCCAGCACATGGAGTCTTGGCACAAGACGTCTATGCTCGGTATACTATGTACTGCGCTTTGTGTAAATTGCTCGCTGACTATTATCCATCTGCTTAGTGAGTGGTTGACGCAAGTTGATGGCGCCGCCAGTGATCAGTGCAAGAAAGTGTTTACACGGAAGTTAGTGCAGGACGTGGGAATGGAAAACGTAAATTTCAATTTTCTTTTCACAAAATATTAACACCAAAGGAGACAATTCAACAATTTTAAATAACGCGGGCTTGGAGTTCCAACTACAAGGAACATGTGAGTAAAAGTTCAGACTCCCAACTTAGGTAGAAACATTTTTAACAGGTTTTTTAAAATTTTTCGCAATGGTACGGGACCTTTATACCCTGGACTCTGTCGCGTTGCATGCAACGGAGGAGTCCAACCTGGGCTAGTCTTAAGTCACTTTTATTTGGCATTGCCTGCAAAGCTCTTAAACTTATAGAGTCCTATATAAGACACAGGGTTTTGTCCACTGGGGACAAGGTTGATGCCTACTCGAAGTCGTCCAAGCTGAATGTTCCAATGGGCTTTCTAGAAGTTTCAAAGTGTTAGGCCGTGTCCGAAAAGGCGACTTCGGCTACAGCTACGGCTAGATCACGCGCGTCTGCCTATTCTTCAACACTGGTAGACGCGCTGATCTAGACGTAGCTGTAGCCGAAGTCGCCGTTTCGGACACGGCCTTAGGGTGTATTTTGGTGTTTCAATGGACACTATTGGTATTGATTCAAATTGTTACCATAAAAAACTTACTTCATAACAAGCAATGGATTTAATGAATGGAGAGCTTTTGATAACACATTGTGAGAAACGGCTCCCTCTGAAGTAACCTAGTTTTGAGAAAGAGGTAATTTCTCACTGAAATGTTTGATTTGAATAAGAGACCTCAGTTATTTTATGCATGTTGAGAACTTACAAACACAAAGTGAGAATACCATACTCGGTGACTGGTCTTTGACAATTACCAAGTGTCCAGTGTCTTTAAAAGAATAAGAAAGTAAATTCAAATGACATTGATCTAATGTCTTGTGTGAGTTGTCATTTCCCAGGTTTCATGTTTATTAAAGGCCCTCTTTTGTGACAATGCACTAAAATTAGATATATAATTTTGTATTATAATAGAATGGGCAAACCTTTTTCATTAATTTTTTTAAATGAAGAGATCTTAACATGACACAGATTGTATTCTGCATAGTGTAGCAGTTCTGTTGTGTACTGTACATCACACAAAATTGTAAGGTCGCTGTAATCCATGTCTGTCAGCCTTGTGGGCGATACCTCATTCGCTTCATTTACTCCTGGCTCCGTAGACCGTGTTAAATTTTATATAACGGATTATGCAATTATATGACAGCACTATACGCTCCCTGTTTTACATACCGTCTGATTTTTTTCACAGTCGTATACTCTAGTACCATATTTGCACAATAGACTCTAAGCCAGATTTAGCTACCGAACATTGTTGAAATTGACCATTTGACATTGTAATGACAAGTTAAAAGGACATATGCCTGTAGGCATATTGCGTTAATACCATTTTTGAAACATTGTACACACAATTTTGCCATTTTTCACCTCGGCTTTTACATATATATGCAGACGTGAACTTTGCTGTGTACCAGCGAAGATGTAAATTTATGCATTGCATCACTCACTAACTACAAGAGAAAGGACGAGAAAAGTTGTAGTACACTCTATGGGATGTGTTGATTTGCTCCTCAATTTGAGTGAACCCAAGTTGGACAACATATTATTGGTGTTTCTCAGGTTTTTCCTTATTGGGAATACTTTATAGTTTCACAGATGTTTTTTGTGTATTGAAAGTTTGTGATCACTGTCATGGGTAAGCCCTCAGTCAGTGTACAATGTACATTTGTAAGGGCTTGTGTTGTAGCTATAAGGTGGGCAGTGCTGGGCGATGTGTGGCGAGCCTGCCCAGGACTCACAATTTTCGCCCAGCACTCTGAGCAAAACACATTGTGCCGCCCAGCACAGATTTCAAAATATTGTCCACTGTGCATTGATCTGAGACTAGACAGGCCTAATGATAAGGGGTATCTAATGTCAAAGAGAAAGAACATGTATAGTAGCCAAAAGGCCATTCAACTGATTGCATGGCCCCATGACACAAACAGTTTGGAAACCTGGCCCCACTTCAGCAATAATGGCCCTAGATGATTAAACATGAAAAGTGTTGTTGCCCACTATTGTCTACATTTGCTACAACACGAGTAAGGGCACAAGTCAGCCCTCTAGTGTCCAAAGGTTTAGTTTACTCTCTGTGGTTGTTCCACTTTGTGTAGAGAGTCTGTATCCTCCACCATAAAATTGCTGACCGTTAGTTCACAATGTAATTGGAAATTCACGCAATTTCGAGGCATGTGTGTGTGGATCATTATAAGTTTACTTTTAAAACATCTTTCTAACCATCATTCTATAACAAACACTTTACAACGCTTTTCATCGACTCACTCAACCGATTCAAGGCAACTTGTCTCTTTTAGTTTCAACCTTGTTGTGAGTACATGTATCTGTATCCAGGGGGTTTATCTGTATTGGAACTTTACATTTTTCAAGATTTGTTTTCAGCATTTTTGTGCTTTCACTCCATCTGTGTGTAATACACACAACTTTATTGGCACAGAATTTGTCTTATGTTTAAGTTATGTTCATCCACAAGAGGTTTAAGTTTTATTAATCTGGATAACTTAATTAAATTTGTAAACTTTCGGACTAACACGTTAAGAGAAAATCCAAGATCTTGGACTGTTATGGGACAAACAAAAAAGCCTACACAGCCAGACATTATGCTAACTGAATGTATTTTGCGACAAAAACGTTCATTGATTTTGTATTGATCATGAAGAATAAGCAACAACAGAATCGACTGTGTCCCACCAACCAGTCAATACGCATTTTAAACACTGACAGCTTGTGTAGTGAGATGTTGACAAGCTTTGTAGCAGGTCTTGACGACAAAGAAAAAGGGGGGTTGTATTGTGTTGAACGCATCCTATACCCTCCCTTCCCAACCAATCAACACCCCCCTCCCCACTCAACAGAGCCACCCCCAGCCTTCTGCAGGGTCCGATTCTGTGAACTCGTTAAAAATCCATATTTCGTTACAACGTGGTCATTATGGACATCATGTTAAACCAGGATTGCTGTTGTCAAAGAAAAATCAATGTGCCAACTTAGAGGCAAGAGTAAACTAAACTAAACTAAACTAAACTAAAAGCTTACAATGGGTTAGACTTTAAGGCATTAGACATTATTGGTAATTACACAATACAATTATTAGCATACAACCTTACAAGGTAATCAGTAATAGGGAGAGGTTGATAGTATAAAACATTGTGAGAAACGGCTCCCTCTGAAGTTACACAGTTTTCAAGAAAGAAGTAATTTTCCACGAATTAGATTTCGAGACCTCAGATTTAGAAGTTGAGGTCTCGAAATCAAGCATCTGAAAGCACACAACTTCTTGTGACAAGGTTTTTTTTCTTCTTTCATGATTATTATCTCGCAACTTCGACGACGACTGATTGAGCTCAAGTTTTCACAAGTTTGTTATTTTATGCATGTATATATGTTGAGAATAGATACACCAGGTGAGAAGACTGGTCTTTGACAATTACCAATAGTGTCAAGTGTCTTTAAGTTTTTTGTGCAAATTAAATCATTAAAAGGTAGCGTAAATGTGACGACCACTATTAGAAATTGGGCTAGAGTTCCATTCCGTTTGTGCTTATGGATGAAGGACAAAAGTTTGCTTTATTGGCAATGCTTTGGATGTTTGAAAAATCGCAGTTTTTTTGCTTATATTTTTGAAGATTTGGGATACAAAAGACCCCTTGCCTTACTGTCACTAAGGCCTACAAGGGAAACCTGTTGGCACTGTGCACAACTCTCGGCCAATGACTGGTCTTCTTGACTTCAGTGCAGGGGGGGGGGGTCGATTGGACTTTTGAGATCTGTTCAATTTTTAAAGATAGACTCAGCTTAGAAAGATTCTGCTACTTGCTAGGGTCCAAACATTGGGCAAATTTTGCAGTCTTAAAATCAGCAATTTTGTTCATGACCACAGTCAGTCGTGATTGAAAATGTATTTAAAAAAATTCCCTTCCCTTCCTCAGTCCATGAGGCCGTAAATCTGGTTGGCCCTTTTCAATTTTTTCCTGGAACCCTGTACCATTGTGTGTCCAGTCCCCCCACTCCACAAAGCCACATTGAAGCAAGGGCCTAGTGCTGGCTGCTCCTGTGTGCAACAATCACAGGGAAAGAGTTAGCTTTGTCCTCCTCAATGGCTTAGATGTGGATGTGGTTTGCTCTTCATTGCAACTTGAGCCTTGAGCATCAAGTCTTCAAATGCAGGACATCAAACTCTCGTTTAAAACCTATCAGTTTATTGCCTTAAATTATCGTTGGTAATGAGCCGTGCGAACTAATGCAGACCCGATACATCACAGAGGCAAGAAAGGCAATTGCTTCCATGCCCACAGCCCCCCCCCAGGTCATTGCCTTGGTGCCCTTGAAATGCTCAAATAGAAATTTACAATTTCCAGATAGGGTGCCCTTTACCCTGGGAGAAATTGCCTTGGTGCCCTTCCTTGCCCATTAAAAAAACAAAGCATCTAGAGTTGGAAAACTCTGTTGCTTTGCTGAGCACTGTGCTTCAAAACACTTTTGTTTGTTGGTGCTTCAAAACTGTAGTGTAAACTTTTTTTTTTTAAACCCTTGAACAAGATTTGACATGTAATCTCCTTTGAGGAACTAAATGATTGAACTAATCTGATTTAGGAGGTAATTTCGTGACTCTGCCACAATGCTTTCAGATACAAAGGAATGCTTGAACAGGTTTAGCTATTTAGGATTTAAGTCAACATTGTATTCGTTTCCTGTTTGTTAAATTCACCACTTTGTTTTTCAAATATTCTTCTTCCTTTGTATAAATTCTTTGACCAAGGTGAACATGTTATTGTTATCTACAGGGTAAATTTAGTAGGTGCCAGCCATTTGTTATGTTCTGCTTAGCAGCTTTTATGAAATTAGGTTCTGATGTTACATGTACAGAGTATTTTGGCTGGTAACCTTATTCTGGTAAGCAGACTTGTTATGTGTTTACATAAATAATTGCTGTGCTTTAGCAGACTTTGAAATACTACACACTAAAGTAAGTTTTTATGTTCATTAATATTTGGAGTAATTACCTAAGGTATACCATCACTTTAAAGTCTGTTAATTACATTTTAATTTTTATTTGATGAGGGCGTACCATGCGACCTTGCTTCCAGATCCGCACATAATGCATGAGGCACGACAGAATGAACTCTGCGCATAAATTTGATTTAAAATAGTATACAATCACTAATTGTTGTTTTTTGTTATTGTTAAATTACATGTGAATGCACAATTCTACCCAGCATGTAAAAGGCCAATAAATAACATGTATGAACTTGTCCACCATGTCTTACATATATTTCCGCCATCAGGTTTTTGTGCACAATATTTACTTTATCTTTTGTGGAGTGGATTTTCTGGACCCACTCTGATAAAAATAGGTTTTGTATTTTATAAATAACAAACAAAGAAGTTGGTTTCTTGAAAATTATGCAAAATGATACAGGCAAGACGAATCAACATGTTATTTATTTTACTTGGCCTAATGCTAGGATTTGCCCGTTGAATAACACAACTTTTTAGCATACCTATTTTGGCATACAAGTATCTCTGTGGGATTGCCTAGTGTTGGTCATGGGGGACCACTGTGATTAAAGTGCACTCAGAGAATGGGTTGACTTGTGTTTTTCAGCAATCCCCTTGGCATTGATGAGCCGTCCATCCACAAGTTGTGCCTTTTTATTTGACTTACACTGTATAAAACCAACAAAACAACTTCTTCACATTTGAAAGGAAGTAAAATATCGGTAGCATTACAACCTCCTACGCACTGCAGGTCATTAAAAAAGTATCTTAGTAGAAAACATTTTTTGGATAGCTGAGAAAACATTTTAGCCTTTGCAAACTGCTTACCACCCAAAAGGACCTAGGATAAATGTATGCCAACAAATATTAATGGCCTGACAATTCAACACTGGGAGGCTAAATGACAACACAACTCACAACAAAAGTATAACAGACTGCTTTCTGTTACGCTTTGTGCACCTTTTTGTGTGTGTGTGTGTTGTGTGTTGCCCTTGTAGCCTTCATGAATGACTCCGCTAGGGTCTAAACGTCAGTCCATCAACTATTTTTTGCAAAAGAAAAATGACACGGAAACCAGTGCCAAGTTTGCCCACAGCCAAAAGTCTGTGTTTTGAGAAAATCACAATTTTGAAGTTGAACTTTTTTTCCAAACTGTTGTTTCGTAGACTGCTTGGAATTTTTTCGGTTGATTTTTCTTCAGTCATACTGAAGTGTTACTGTCTTTTAACTGTTTTGATGAATTGAGTTATTAATTCATAAACTTATTTGCTACCTACCTGCTCTTCAGGGTAATTCAGGGTATGCCCTTAACTTTTTAGCGACTGACCAACAGGACCAGTTAGCATTTCTTTTGACTAGTCCGTCAGCTTTTTCACTTATTTCAATCGTATTGAATCTAGATGCTTTCCAACATTGAACTAGCCAATCGGACCACATTGGGCGTGTTAGAGCAGCGACCATTTTGTCAACCACTAGTCAATATTCCATGGTTACCTACGCATGCAACTTGGGTACCAGGCAACCTTCGCCATTGGTCGATTTTCGTCCCTCGCTCGAACTTGATCTTACATGTACAGTAGATGCAAGTTTTTAACTCTGGTTTTTTTTAACCAGCATCTGTCCAGCAGACCACAGTTGTTAAGCAGAGTTTTCTTTGATCTTCAATCAGTCTCTCAAAACGTTTTTGTTTCCCTACTGAGAGCCTCTAGTATTTTTTGGGTGTTTTGTTTTCTACTTATGTTATTTGTTTTTCTTGTGAGGCGCTGTGTTAATTGTTGAGTGCCATAGAAATGTTTATTATTATTATTATTATTATTATTATTATTATTATTATTATTATTATTATTATTATTATTATTATTATTATTATTATTATTATTATTATTATTATTATTATTATTATTATTATTATTATTATTATTATTATTATTATTATTATTATTATTATTATTATTATTATTATTATTATTATTATTATTATTATTATTATTATTATTATTATTATTATTATTATTATTATTATTATTATTATTATTATTATTATTATTATTATTATTATTATTATTATTATTATTATTATTATTATTATTATTATTATTATTATGAAACAGACAACGCTGATCACTTAGATGTGTCAACAGACAACTTGGCAATAAGGTTTCCCATGAAACATTGTACTACAACTTTTTTGTGCCCATCAAACCATTATATCTTAATCACATCGGGTTAATCCTATGTAAGCCGATGAAGATTGGTGTGGTTGTCTGTTGTGGTTTTATTAGTAAGGACATCATCAACTTTGGTCCAGTAACCTTCCAGATTTGACACATTGGTCATACATCTATGGAAAGCCCCTTACAATCTACAGTAATGTGATAGTGATCAGGCCTTGAATGCCACCGAGCGAGGCCATGGCTTCTGTTGCCTCTTGTCTTGGCCCTGGTGCCCCTTCAAAAGTTCATAGACTTACAGATTTTCCGATGGAAATGCCCTTTAAAAAGTGAAAATAGTCTTGCCCTCTCCAAGATGAAAATCCAGGCCTGGTGCGCATTTCTCTTTTTGTCTTGCCCCTGTTTTTTTTTTCTCACACTTAAGGGAAGTTCTGACCTTTATTTATCTCACAGGTGTGTTTATGTGTATTGCTAGTAAAAAAAGAAAATCAATTTCGCAATATATATAGTATTTTGATAAATATGAAGGGGACAAAAGGGTCGCCACTCACCAACAAAGGCCAAAACCGAAGATGGCCAATATCCTCAAGCCTTTTTAATAAAAGGTGAAATCATACACATTCTCTCATTGATTTTCAGCTGTGAAGGTAGTCCATTTCTGCCGATATTGAATGCGAAGCCGAGCTGTTGTTAAGTTATACACAATATACAGATGCGTTTTTTTCTTCTCTTCTCAACGCGTGAGGGCTTGAAATTAATGTTGACCCATTTTATGAATGTGTAGAGTGGTATTTCAGGCAGCGGGTCGGGAATACATATAAGTGGGTTAAATGTTATTTGATTACACCATTAACCTTCTTTACGGGTCGTCAACGTGGATCTGTGTCAGCATCTTGTGAGAATGATGGAGGGTTACAGTGTGTCATTTACTCCCGGATTCACCCACACTCTCCATCAAAACAATTTTAGTGATGCAAGACACAACGTGGATTGATTCAGCGAAATCATTGCCCAAGTTGTGTATTGATGTTTTGCGAGCCCCCCCCCCCCAAGAATTGATGTCATGGCAGCATCAGCATGGTCAGACACCTAGTCAGGGCTTGACCTTTACACTGGACCATTGGCCTGAGTCTAACGATGTCAGTGTTGGGCCATTATGCTCAAGACAGGACAAGTCCTTGTCCAAGTTGTTTTCTCTTGTTCAAATACATGTACAGCAATCAAGTCTCAAATTTTCTATCGGACCACAGGCCTGAAGGCGCGTTCTTTTGGTGTCGGGCCATTTTTGACCGGACAAGGGTTGATTTTTATAACGAAGATTAATACCTCGCTTTGTAACATTTTCAACATCGGATGTTAACAGGCATGCAACTTTTCAGCTGATCAGGTGATTTCCTCTTTTTCTTTTGAAAACAGTACCATAGATAACCAAAAAAACACTGTACAAAAGTCAAGTGTGACAAGCCATTTCCTCTTTTTTTTAAAGTTAGAAAGTTGCATACATGTCTATGTTAAATTGCTGTCTTTGGTCTGATGAAATACCACTGAATGCTATTGAGTATAATGATGTTTAATAAAGTATACTGATACCCATTGAGACAATCGACATTCAGTCTTCTCTTACATCTTTGCGCTTGTTCAAAAACAGTAAAACTTAAATGCATGGTAAAAGGAAGTTCTTTCTTACTTTGATTCTGGTCTTGAAAAAAGAATTCTATTTCTAACCCATGTTCTAACCCAGTAAACATTTTGGCGATTGTGGTCTTGTGGATTTCTCCCCAAACTCAAGCCCTGCACAGATTGTATCTCCACTTTCCAGGTTTCAATTTACAATTTGACTTTGTTCCAATGATTGATAAAGGCCTATTTGACCTTGCAACTTGTTGGTTTGAAACCAAAATGGGCAGTGTGACTGTAGAGCGCTCAGTGGATTTATGTTTCTCATTGGAACAGAGACTGGTTCTTAAAATGCCAGAGGCGGCATGCACTCATGCATGAAATGACACAATAACCACCTCTACCTAAAATGTTTGAAACCTTATCTGTCAAAGCCCATACTGTACACCATGGAGGAAGAGTAACCTGTGTGGTAAATGAACACTAGAGAAAGACAAAAAAGCTTAATTTAAAGGTAGTGGACACTATTGGTAATTACTCAAAATAGTTGTTAGTATAAAAACTTACTTGGTAATGAGCAATGGAGAGCTGTTGATAGTATAAAACCATGGAGCAATAGTTTATTGCTCCATGATAAAACATTGTGAGAACTGACTCCCTCTGAACGAGTAACAGCATGGAGCAATGAACAGAGATTATATAAAAGACTTCTGGTCAGAAAACCTGTTATTTTCTTCTGAAAGCACACTATTTTGTATAATAAGGGTGTTTTTGGTTTCATCATTTTCTAGCAACTTCAATGACCGATTGAGTCCAAATTTTCACAGACTTGTTACTTTAATGCATGTTGGGATACACCAAGAATAGAATACTGGTCTTTTTGACAATTACCGAAGGTATTCAGTGCCTCTAATTAAAATGTTTGAAACCTTATCTGGCAGAGCTCATACATACACCAATCAACCTGTATGGTAAATGGACACCAGAGTAAAAAAAAAAAAAAAATAAAAGGCTTCATTTTAGGGTGTAGCTTTTGTTATGGTGTTGTTAAGATAAGGACAATCATTTGAGTGAATCATCCATATAGTTACCAATGCACAAAGCGTTGGGAACACAACAAAACAAGACTCTGTTTCTAAACTATTCTTAAAAGGCCCCCTACATGAATGGACTCTTACTTTTTTAAGTCAACTTTTTCTAAAGAATACGCAAGCTTTGTTACAGAAAGCATTGATGGTTGACAGGTACCTCCATGGTTCAAGCTAGGACAGTGTAGCTCAGGTTCTGTTTGTGTTGACTGCCTCAATGAAGTATTTCCCTGCTCTTCTTTATTACAACAGTAAACTGTAGAAAGCATGACCTCCATGGTTCAAGCTACCTCCATGGTTCAAGTTATGGCCAGTGACAGCTCAAGCTGTCTGATTGCATGCTTCATCAACTAAGTATTTTCCCCTGCTCTTCTTTATTCTAACAGTAAACTATAGAAAGCATGACCACCATGGTTCAAGCTACCTCCATGGTTCAAGTTATGGCCAGTGACAGCTCAAGCTGTCTGATTGCATGCTTCATCAACTAAGTATTTTCCCCTGCCCTTCTTTATTCTTACAGTAAACTATAGAAAGCACTGCCTCCATGGTTAAAATTATATCCAGTGACAGCTCAAGCTGTCTGATTGCATGCTGCCTCAACTAAGTATTTTCCCCTGCTCTTCTTTGTTTCAACAGTAAACTATAGAAAGCACTACCTCCATGGTTCAAGCATGGAGGAAGTTCAAGCTACCTCCATGGTTCAAGTTATGGCCAGTGACAACTCAAGCTGTCTGATTGCATGCTGCCTCTACAAAGTTTTTTCCCCTGCCCTTCTTTATTCTAACAGTAAACTATAGAAAGCACTGCCTCCATGGTTCAAGCTACCTCCATGGTTCAAGTTATGGCCAGTGACAGCTCAAGCTGTCTGATTGCATGCTGCCTCAACTAAGTATTTTCCCCCTTCTGCTCTTTCAAAATTATTCCGACAGTAAACCCCTTGCACTTGTGTGTATGCATTATACATCTGCAAGTTTGGGAGTCTGTTTAGAATGCATAGTGTGAAAGTATAGTACATTGTAAGTGATTTTAACTGCCTGAGCTGAGAGTAGACGCTGCACTGTATTTATGTAATCAAAACCCGTACTCGTTTTTTTACCACACTGATTTGACTCTCAAAATAGCGCAGTCTGTAGTAGGTTGTGATGTCCAGTAGGCAGGTTGTGAGGCCAGTTGAAAACCTGGGCGACTAGTGTCAAAGTCGCGACGATTGATTGCTTAGTCAAGTTGTGACTACCGTATTTCAACTACATGTATTTGGTTTTAGTGCCGCCACGACTCCTATGAAAATAGTCATGACTACATGCTTGGTGAACCAATTGTGTCACTCATGATTATTCACAACAACATAATTTACTTACGAAACACAACCAGACATCAGTGACACAATCCTTTAAACCTTTCAGTCTGAATTTTACTTCTTGTAGCGCCATCTTGGGAATAAAAAATTAGCCACGACTAGTGTCAAAGTCGCGACGATTTCAAACTCCCCACAAACCTGTGATATATGCTCTGACTTTCTAGATGCCTTATTCCCGGGATCATAATAATAATAAATAATAATCATTCATCTTGGAGAACTCTCATTCCAGCCTCGCTACCATGGGCAGCGCGCCGTATCGATACCTCTTGTCACTAACCCCTGGGTGGGATTTACTGGGAACAACGCTGATTGGCTTAGGAAATGGTCATGCATGTTATGTCAAGTGCGTGCGCGTGTAGTTTTGTACGTTGATAACGCCCGCGTTTTTTATGACACAAACCCGTTTTTTAAAAACAAAAACAAAAACATTCTTTAAGACAAAAGACATGCGTGCGCGCGTAGAAAATATTGAATAATGAATATGTACGCTCATTACTGGCTCATTGGGGTTATGATTGAGCAAGGCATGCTACGAAAAAATGGCGCGGTGAGATCGAGCACCACTGGGAACGAGGTTTGCTATCATTCCTACTTTTAGGATGTCCCTGATTGTGGAATCAGGTTAACTCAGTGGTTTCTTTCCTTGCCTTTCACCTCTGTAGACCCCAGGATGAACTTATCGAATCCCACACCTCAGACAAGAGCCTTGCATGTGGATTTTTGTTTTTTAGTTTCTACTTGTTTGCGTAGGTTTTTTCCCCATTGGGGTGTTTTCCTCCCACATCTAAAACTGCGCATTTTCTTGTTTTCAACGTGTTATTGGCGCTAATTGAATTTGTAGGCCTAATCAAAACAAAATCATATCTGAGTATACTTAAAGGAACAATACAGAATTGGTTTTGTCGCAAAAAAAGTTGCTGGCAGTGTAAGCACTTTATTTAATCCACCATACATAAACTGACAAACCTGTAGAAGTTTGAGATCGATCGGCCCTCTGGGTCACGAGAGAGTAATGAAAAACTTATTGAAAATTTTGCATTGCATGGATGTCAAAACAAAAATGAATAAAACGCTCACTGAGCAATAAACTCCAAATGCGAAATTAGATTATGTATTGCTCATCAAATATGAAATTTCAGACAGAAATATTTCAAGGGATGTTTTCTACTATCATCATTAGACCGTGTAAATCTGTGATTTTCACGATTTTTGTTGCTAACCAATTCTGTAACGTTCCTTTAACAGACTTTTCTGCTTAACGACTTCATGAAATTTGGCCCTGGTCATTGTTACAACATTATCGGATGCTCCATTAGGTACATGCTATGGGGATAGGGACTGGTGGGTGAGGTCATTGCACTTACAAGGACGTAACTTGGTAGGCCCTCTATGGCTTAGCGTCTTGCCCCATTATCAGGACAGTGACCTGCTCTATGGGTATATTGGATTAGGACCTCCTCTTCGTTATAACTGTGGGGTAGCAGGGTTTGGGGGGGGGGTAGGGATGAATACATCTTCGCTAAATATTTGCTATACAGTTTATGTCAATAATAAAAGCCATTAACAAAAGCGCTGGTACTTACTTGGTAAAATTATTGAAGAGGGTTTTATTTGTAGGAGACGTATAGAATATTAAATTTGTTCAATTGTCTACATATATTTATTCTGTCCGCAGAACGCTTTCTCATGACTTGTCTAGAGTGTGTGTTGAGAGGGCCTCTAGGCCACTCAGATACTTTAGAAAGAGGTAGTTGCTTCCATAGTACCCGCTACTACCCCAGGTGCCTCTTAACTTTGGCGTGTCGTGGCCTAGCGGTTAAGGGCACCGGACTCAAGCTCTGGTGTTTCTGATCAGCAGAGTGTGGGTTCGATTCCAAGTCGTAACACCTGTGTCCTTTTAAAGCGAGACACTTTTGACCATGATGCTTGGTCCTTCGTATGGGACATAAGGCTGTTGGTCCAGTGAATTGTGTATGAACACCCGTAAAAGAACCACCAAGTGCATTTATCGAAAAGATAAGGGGTTCGCCCGGTGTTCCTGGTTTTATTGGCATCATATTGCACCACAGCACCTTATTAACCATTGTGCTATTAGGGAATAGGTTTTATACATTTTGTACGCATGTACTTCAAAATGTGTACTGGACAAATTATAATAATGAGCGCTTTGCATGTTATGCCCATAGGGCTGTGAAAAAGCGGTAAATATACAGTCCATGTCTACGAACCTAGTATTATTATTCTTCTTATTGTCCTAACGTATTGCCCTTTACCAAGTAGGGTTTGAAATGTAAGTCAAGTTGGAAGTTGTTGTATGAGACAAAAGCTCTGTGTTGGTTTGTAAGGAACTTCTGTATATTCAGCACTTCATGAAATACATGTGTTAAGGTGGAATAATCACTTTGCAGCGAGAAGGGGGGGGTGAAAGTGATTGGAGTTGCAGGTGGTCATAACATTGCAAATTCTGGTAATTTCGCACTCTCTGACTGTCATTCTCCAATTGGTAATAGGAAGAGTAGATCATGCATACGTGATGTGCTAACATGTACCAGCTATACACGATGAGGTAATTGGTAGTTGGAGCATACGTAGATGCACTGATGATGGCTATTGCCGTAAACTCGCTTCCCTGCGCGTCTCTCTTTTAAAATGTTTGGAACGCCACGTCTCCTTTTCATGTAACTCGTCCAATATCCGGCATCCCTGTTATCTCGCCAATCGCCAATAATTGTTGCTGGCGAGCTGGTCTTTTTCATCAACAGCTTCTGAGCTCTTGAGAAATATTTCACAACTCAGGAACCCTCTTCGCTCAACTGCAACTACTCTTAAGCTGAGACTATTGAACACTTTTTACTCCATTGTGACTCTTTTGTTGTAGGTCTTGGACTTGGTTTCATACTAATTGGTGGTGGTCTCAGTTCTGTGTCTTGTTCCCCGACTTCCAAATCACAATTTCAATCTTAATAGCAATGCGCTTTCAGGCATCTATTTCATAATTTATGCCTGAAGAAGTCTCTGCCTTTTTAGGTTTCAAATCTGTTTTCGTCAGAATGCCTGCCTTTCAGGGTTTTTCTTTATAAAAGCTTTCTCCAAACCCCCCTGCAGAAAATTTTTACAAAATATTGAATATCATGCCATCTGCAAAGTACTTGGCCCTCAAACCATATAGTACATTGTTAATCTTTTCATCTTGAGTGTACGCTCGCCTTGTTGCTCTACACAGAGTCGAGATTGATGTCTTCTGTTTAAACTTGTCATCCGTCACTAAGCCCTGAAATCGTCCTGTCCTGAGAGGATCGACAGACCCCGTAAGTCACAAAACAAGAAGAAGAGAATGCCGGCGACCGACGCACTATCGCATCTCTTAGCAAACAGAACTTGACCCGCCTAAGCGCCCCAAACGTATATTAATTTATCATACGGAAGGGGAAGAGGAGTGGGGGGGAGAGGTGGGTGAGAGGATTGGAGAGTTGAGCCCATTGCCCCTCGGGGGACCGGCATGTTGCAGGGTAATTCCGCTCGTTAATCCTACTTTCTATGTATTCGAGCGTGGAGATACCGCCCCCAGAGAGGTTGTGGGGAGATGAGACCTAATTTGAGATGGTGTGTTCGGGGCGAATGAAGAGAGAGGGAATCATTAAGGACTTGCCCCACTGATATTATTTCCTCTGAGAGAGAATGCCAAGAAATGTTTGCGGTGCCCCGGAGTATGTGTACAATGTGCACACCTTAAACATCCCGGGGAGAAATACAATACGGTTATTAGATACTCCGTTGACCCGCGGAGGATTTCGCTAACATGGAATTCGTCCCGAGCACGGAATGCTGAGCATGAATTATTGGCTAGTAATTTGCAGGTGCTTCACTGTTTTTCTCAACTTAGAGAAAATAGTTGTTCATGGACAGTTGTCGGTGAAATAATTGGTTCTGCCGTAAATCTGCTGAGAATGTTTTTTAAAAGTCTTTATTTGAATTAAAACTTTTTATATCCTGCATTATCGGATGTTATTTTCTCCATAATTGATATGCCCCAAGGAAATTATGCTCTTTGATCTATGTTAATTCTCTATGTATCTTTGAAATCTCTTAGTCTCATGGGATTATCGAAAATAGCAGAAATGCCATCAGTTCAACATGCCCCCTAAAATGAAGATCCATAGTTTCAGATCTTTTGTTAGCAATGACACTCACCTCTGTCCTACTTGGAGGAAAGAAACAACGCAAGGGACTCTGCTAACCACTGAATAGACCGTATTGAATATGACGACACCATTCAAATCTGCCCTAACATGGCGACTGTGAGCATGTAGGTGAGGGTTTGCGTACCTGTTCCATATAGAAATCCAACCGAGACTGCTGCGTGCTACATTTATGTTAAGACGCACATACGGTTTGCCCTACAAGATGGCGAATTTCACAGCAAAAACGGGGCTAATTCAATACAGTCTATACTGCACTTCAACCACCGTTCTCCGCTAACTGAGCTAGCACTGAGTTTCTGCGCTAGCTGTATTTAAGCTAAGAATGCCTTGTATAAACGCGGAGGTTTCGTAAGCATGCGCACAAGTAAAAACCCCTTGCTAATGCTTGAACATACACTTGGCGTAAGCGCGGAATTCCCTGCTTCAGTAAGCGCCACTTCTTTATTTGTGGTAAGCAGAGCCGTGGACTCGGCTGAAGTAAGGTTTGATGCTTCATGTGCCCTGCATGCCGACACAAGAGAATATAAACGATAAAAAGCCATTACATGCATACATAGTATGTGTGTAATTTACTATAGGATACACTGTATGTCATCCACCTGATGATCAGGTACATAACAATGTTTTGTGTCGGATGATGCATAATTCTATTACTTAATTATGCAAGCAGAAAATCGACTGGGTACATGATTTTATGTTAATGTATTATGTACATATACGGTATGCATAATCACACGAGACCTTTTACAGTTGTACGTGTGTATGTAGCAGGCCTTGAATTTCATTCATGAAGGGGCACAGCAATTTTCCTCTGGTATGGGGCACTTCTATTTGAGGACAATTTAAATTTGTTTCGGAACTTGGCAAAAGGCACCACAGCTAAAGCCAAGGGCACCAAGGCAATTGCTGTGGGTGCAGTGGGTTATTTCAATGGTCTGTCATAGTGCAGCCATCTTGTTTTTCTCCCATTCAAATCAATGTAACCACACCGAGGCTGGAAGGACAATTAGTCTGGTTCCTTTTTGTACAGTGAATGTTCATTATTCATAGCTGATATAGGATACAAGGAACAAGACCAATATGGTCTACATTGTATACTAGACATCTCTATGTACTGCAACAAACCTGTGACAAAATTCTATTACTCTCAATAAAAATGCCAAGAAATCGCTTAGCGGGAATATGTTCTCAGCATTTCTACTTACCAGTTAAATTAGATTAAGGTGCTGGTGTCAGCTTTGATTACCCTCCTTGATTGTGTTTTGAGAAATGTTGTCATAAAGTTCAAGCATTGAGTGTATCTCATCCAGTGAGTCCCATTCCAGTCACAGTCAGTTAAATTGTTGCGGCTCCCGATGCACGCCGAGAAAAAAATTAGCCAGGAATGATGTAAATAAAGTTCTTCATATTTCTTACTGTCAAATGCTATTGGTTGCAGTGTGTGTATTCGAGAAGAGGGGGGGGGGGGGGTCGGGTCCATGATAACAATAAATTCTCCATATTTCTTACTGTCAATTGATATTTAGTTGCAGTGTTTGTATTTCGAGAAGGGGGGGGGGGCGGGCTGTTGGATCCAGTAACCGATCATCATCACAGTCGTGGCTGTTAATACGCTTCTTTATTAGATTGGTTTTCCTCTTCCAAACCGGTAACCCGATAAGACTCAAGAGAAGTCGTCAGCCGGGAAGTGGCCGGCAACCGCTCCTTTTGACCTTACCCATTCAGGCGCGTAATCCGACACTGCCGAGTATAACGAGGAAAATTAATAAAATCTATTCATCGATATTAAGTGCAATCAATTTATTCGGTTACATAAAGTGCGTGTGAGTGTGGCTTTCCGGTACTTACACACTGGTCGTGTGAATGCATACAATGTGCTGTTTAATCCTTCTGTTGGGAGTCACATAGGATGGTGTTTTCTTTCCCTACTTTTAATCAATGTTCAAGTTGATAGTTTGTCGTTGTTTCCACTCGATCATGACCATTGGACTACATCTGTGAGATGAAATTTGTCACAGAGCAGTTGTATAGATTGTTATCACGGTGTGGCCATCTTGATTTTACTCCATTCCAACTCATTGTCATCAAACTGAGGCTGGACGAAATAATAGTCTGGTGCCATGTTTGCGCAATGAATGTAAGCATTCTTTACTGTTATGGAAACATGGAACATGACCAAGACAGGGACAGAGTGATAAAGGTTTATAGTGTTGAAGGTAAACAAGAGCTGGGGAATGAATGTGAATCCTTACATTGTATTGTAGATTCGTAAACAGTGATTTTTTTATGTTATTTCCCTTCAAATTTAGGAATACCAGTCGATTGTTTTTTAAAAATCTTATGAATATAATATAGGTCTTCAATAAAACTAAACCTGTGAAAAGTTCATTTCAAAAGGTGTTCACATTTTTGAAATGTCGCCAAAGTCCGGAGCGATTTTTCTTTACAAGATGTGTAATCTGGCTTTTGAATACACATTCTGAGAGATTTTACTGTTAGTAACGCTTCAAATTTAAATGATTCAAAAGTTGCTTTTTCTCAAACCAAGTAAGTTTTTATTTTAGAAGTGAATTTTCTTTCCTAAAAAGATAGTGTAGCCAGGTCGTTTTTTATACTTTCCAAAGCCATGTGCAACTCAAAATAATTGATTGATATTTTGTTTCAAAAACCTAATCCCTACACATCTTTGTTTGCATATCAGACGTGCTACCATCAAGCTTGGGCCCCCCCCCCCCCCATCCAACAATTCCATTAAGGGCAAGCCCGGATGGAAAAAAGGGGCTTAATGATCGAGGCACGTTTCGTGACTGAAATGAATTCGATGATAGAGGGAATTTTTTTGTGCCTCTGCTTGATCAGCAGAAACCAAAGTACGGCATCCACCGCGTAAAAAGGTCTTTATTCGATTTGGCATAGCACACGGGGCACGGCCATTTTAATTTGATTGTACCTTATGTCCAGGTAATTGCACACAAGCCACCATGAATTTGTGGAAATTTAGTAAGTCTTCGGTGTAAGTCTTTACTCCGGGCATTTGTCTTGTTGGCTTGGATATTGATGGGTGTTTTGTAAGACCTACTCAATGCCTGTCTCATGTTATATACCCTCAGGAGGAGGGATGTGTCCAAAGTTGCCTTCAAGTTAGGAAGTCTCGGTATAAGTGACATGAGCATCAGCTTCGGAAGGTTCGAAGATTCATTCATGAGCCAAAGGGAAAGGGGACTTTTCATCACAATGGTTTCCATCCATGGGAATCTTTTTGAAGGGCGCCAAGGCAAGGGCACTAAGGCCAAGACAATGGTGGCACCAAGCCCAAGACAGAGGCGCAAATGCATTATAATGGCACCAAGGATAACCAAGGGCACCAAGGCCAAGACAAGGGCAGCTTTTGAAAAAAAATACTCTTACGTATAAACAGGCTATTTTACAGTGTTTCCATTTTCAAAACATACCACCAGTACCACTTGTTCTAAGAAATAATTCCTTCTGAATTATTCCCAAGTAATGAGAAAACCTTTGAGAAACTATCAGTGAAATAGGTCGAGATGCATAAAATTCCTTTTTAAAGTACAATTTTGTTTTCATGGTTGTTGGATTTTGTTCTTCTCAACACTGTTACAGGTAATGAAATAAATCAATACTTGGAGACTTCCTTTCTAGATTAGAAAACCTTTTAAAAAATATCTACATTTTTTTTCTCTTCATCTAACCTTTACTTTCCGGCTGGCTTTCATCAAATTCATGACACTTTCTTGTCTGGATCCCATCACAAAAGCAATCAGCTCCCACAGGTCCTTAGCACTTAGGCTCTATTTAAAAAAAGCTGCGTTCTCATTTGGACGCATGAAATGCACAGGAACATTAATGCACAGTGCTTTCACATGAAGGGCGATCGTCCTGCCCACAGAATCTTAAAGGCACTGGACACTATTGGTAATTTATTTTAAATAATTGTTAGTCAAAAAAATACTTGGTAATGAGCAAGGGAGAGCTGTTGATAGTATAAAACATTGTGAGAAGCAGCTCCCTCTGAAGTGACGTAGTTTTTGAGAAAAAGGTAATTTATCACTTAAATATTAAAAGACTTCAGGCCTGCAGCCTTTTTAGGCGTCTGAAAGCACACAAGTTTGTGCAACAAGGGTGTTTTTCTCTTTCATTATTCTCTTGCAACTTTGATGACCAATTGAGTCAAAACTTTCACATTGTTATTTTATGCATTTTTGGTGGATACATGTGTCCAGTGCCTTTAATGGCAGAGCAAGTACCTTCTGCTGAAAAAAACCAAAAAAACACTGAATCATGCCTCTGCCCTGCCATCCAACCGTCAGTTTTTAATTCAATTTTTCCCGGGAAACGTAAATTATCCAGTAATAAGAGTGCTATGATGAAAGAGCATTTTGTACCCGAAGATCCGGTTACGGAATTTATTTCAGTTTTTCACCTGATTATGACATTTAGCGAGAAACACAAGTTGAAATGGTAATGGAAAAAAGAAGTTATCCATACCGCTCTACTCATGGAGCGAAATGTCCCCCAAGAAACTCAGCGCAACTTTTTTTTTTTCCTGCTTCTTTTTCCCCCCTCGTCACTCTTCTCTTTCGAGAAGACAAACAACTGCTGCCGATGTAAAAAGTGTTGCATTACAGTTCATGACCGCCCGGGATCGGCGTGGTGGGCACCGGGGGGACTATTTACAATGAATTGTCAATATTTGAATGACTGGCTGTGAACCGGTGAAAGAGAACATTGGCCTGAATTTCCCGTACTTTTTAACCAGACATTAGGAGTGATACAGGGGGGTGGGGGCGGGTGTTGGCACTAGGGATTAGATTGGCTCTTCCCCTATATTACATCCCTGGGATGGCGATGGATTGCCATTACATTAATTCAACAAATGGCTCTTTTGGGATAAATGGTTTGGATAATCTCTGACTGCATATTAGACCATTTTGTTGTGTTGTCGTTGAGATAGACTCTGCTAGTGTCGAAACATCAGGCCATTAACTATTTACATTAAACCAATTACATCTACCACACAGATTAAATTGTTCGTAAAAATTATGAGTGTAAGCAAATATTTTGGGGGTGATCTCTGGCTGCAGGGCTAGCTTACAGTTCCATGGCTTGTGACTTGCACCTCCAAGCAAAGGTTTTGAATACGTTAGCTCAGTCGGTAGAGAGTCGACATAGTGATCCATAGGTCGTTGGTTAAAATCCTGCTCAGTCAAATTTGCTTTTTTTTTCAACCAAACAGCATTTAAAATTTTACCAAGTCAGTTTCCCTTGTGGTCTATTTATTTGATAAAGATACTTTTATGACATATTGTACGAATTCTTTTCAACAGACTATGCAAGATGCAAGTATCGCTGTTATACGTTGAACACTTTGACCAGAAGGAAACAAACTCGCGTGCTTTAACAAGTCCCCAAATGTTTGAGTATGCGTGAGACTAGCACAGTCTGTTGCAGGATTAAAATGATAGCCTGCTTTATCTAATAAGCTGGATGCCATTCATTAAAACAAGTAGAAACAAAACTCATTGAAGGAAATCATTCACAAGATGTTTTGATTCAATCAGAGAAGATCCTTGTCCTTGAAACTATTTTCATATCATCGCTGTCATTTTTATAGTAACCTTCATTTTTTAGAAAACCTTGAACATGGCGAATATCAAATCACATTCCGGCTATCCACAACATGATTGACTGAACAGTAATATTTACACAAGTCTATTTTCCTATGAAATCAAAGCATGGCTGGATGCTCCGTCGCATTTGTCCTGCCACGCCTGGCAAAGCTTCAGGACTTCTAAAATCAGCATGTTTTTTTCCGAGCTTCACAAACACAGCTTCACTGACCAAGTGTGGCAAATTGTTCAAGTTTTTCCAATTAGAGCGGGCCCCGGATGGCAAGAAACTTCAAGGGAATGAATTGTGAATTATGTATTTATTTATTCTCAACGTGTATCGAATCGTTTGGCGTTCATGGATGACATCCTTGGCATTTTCACCTCGGAAATCAGTCAAAATCCTTGGGGTGTAGACCTGATTCTTGCCGTCCCTGTCATCCCACCGCCATCTTAGAGATAAAACAATGAAGAGGCAACGGAGGCGCATCCTGCCTTTTGATCCTTGCACGAGGGAGCCCTATTCAAGTGACATCTTAAGCATGAAGGTCTATTATTAAATGTACATATGTAGCTTAACCACCTGTTATGTTTGGACTAAACCTTTGATAGAGTGGTATAACTGGGCTGGTTATGACTGGTCCTGAGCCAATAATGTTTTATCTTGCTGCGCTGGACTAAATCCACCAAACTTCCCCAAGATGTGGCTGAAGTATTTTGAGGAACGTACAATGGTTTGGGTAACCAGAAAGATGCTTTCATGGAGTTTTGTAGCTATTGCATGGGCCTGTGTTTTAATGCTTTATAGGAGGTGTAGAGCTAAGAATTAAAGAGGTCAACAAAAATGTTGGACTTGAAACACTATGTGGACTCACACGCGCAATCGTGGACCCTCCTTTGTTCAACTCTTTGTGATAGCAACCAAGGACCTCATTGTATTCCTTTGTGGTGGCAACATGTGGATACATTGTCCCTTTTGTTATAGGTCCCTGGTTTGAATGTGGATACAAACCCATGTCCACATAGTTTTTTTTTTACAGTGTTGAAGAATAGGATTTTCTCTAAGTGTACAGAACAACAGAATGTCCACAGAGTGACTGCAACACATAGCTTTGTGTGCAAAGGGTATATAATCTTTAGGTTCAAAGGTTTACAATAACCCAAACGTCTGTTTGCAAACAATGTTAAGCAACTTTAAAGATAAAAGAAATTAAATTGATGTTTGCATCTTCATTTTCACTGGTACCCTGTCAAGGTGTTTTGAACAATTGTTCAAAATGTGCGATTGATTGTCAACCAGACCCCTTGATAGGGCCTCCTTCGTCGCTCCCGTACTTAAACGCAGTACGTCCTCAGTTCAAGTAACCTCAACACAAAATAAAACAGATTTCCCATCTGAAAAACCCCTGCAGAGAAAAACATCTCATCCGGTGGTTGGTGGAGAATCGGTAAACACTTAAAGCAACCGAAAGGTGTTCAGGTGCACAATAATTAAAAGTCCACACAGGAAAAACTCTAAACCACCCCCACAAGGTGGGGCGGTCTTGAATCCTGTCTCCTTGAATCTCGTCTCCTCGAATCCGTCTCATCTTGCCGAGCCCTTAAACAGGTGGTGCTCCAGGAGGGTGGTGGTGTAATGTTTTGGATGAAACCTGTCTCGGAGCTTCAGCTTCTTCTCGAGGAACTGTCTGTTAAGGTGGATCACTTACTCTACCTTGTCTCCGGCCTGGCCTAGATACATTTATCTCTTACATGAATACAAATGACCTCCGAGATATACGATCAAAGTCCGACCTGACTGTAAAGCCTGACAGCAATTATAGTCTTCATGTTTTTTTACTTATACAACAAGGCTCCCCTTAATTGAACTAAAAACGGGGGCCACGCTACCAGCTTGGAATGATTAAACGGATTGCTGGTGCCTGAAGAAACACTAATTTATTCATTAGCCCCTCGGCCCTTCCTTTTCCGATCACCGTGATTCTTTACGCCCAAGCTTTGACATTGCATCGCCGGTTTGCGTCTTCGGAGTTGTTTTCATGAGTATCGGTTCACTTCGGTTAGAAGTGCCCGTGCCCAAATAAATCAATAGCGACTGAAATCCCTGGATCCCCCGCCGGATCCCCGTGCGGCTATTTAGGGAGTGCTGGACATCAGTTTTCCAGCCAAAATGTTTTGCTGATTTATCTGATGAATTTCTTTTTACTTCTCCAGAAGTGCCAATTACGGTCTGCATGAGCACACTCTGAGCAAACACGGGATTTTTTCTCGGCTGGTTTAACTCGTGTGGATTCAGGGGAAAATGCAAATATATTGAGGAAATAGTTAGCGAATAGTTCTGTCATTTTGGTACGGTCCTCATGGCCAACGTTTTGATATCAGTCCTCAAGTGGTGTGTAAATTGACTGAAATCTTATTTGGTTTGTGTGTGCGATACGGAAGGGGGGAGGGCTGGCTGGCCAAGCTAGTCCATCATTATTCACCTTACATTGATCACGTCCGTCACAAATCTGTGTTTTTATCCGAGTGATGTTTGTAATTTGATTGTTGACTGACAAATTGATTTGAACATTTCAACTCAAAGAAATTTGTTTTCTTGAGAATAAATCTGGTTTAATCAGTATTCCAAGGGCTTGAATTTGACATTGACAGGCAATTCTGAGGCCAGTGATTTTAGCTCCTGGGCCAGTAAACTCATGACTGGAAATGGCTGACGTAGGTACCCATTTATTCTTGGGTGATGATACGCAACTATAGCTAGCTGTCGAGGATGTGTTCTAACTGTCCCGAGCCAGACTCAAACCCAAGCTCCTTATTAAAAGATAAGTGAGTTGAAGGATTTCCATAATCAGGGCTCAAATTTTGGGTGGAAATCGTCAAAAGGCTTCTTCTTGCTCAACCAGAATTTTTGTACAAGCACATCATTAAAATAAGTTAAAAACCTTCCTGACTACTATTTTTCTTTGAACATGTAACACTGTATATGTAAGAGGACATTTATCTTATTAGTCTATTTGGGTGTTAAATAATAATAAAACAGTATTTATAAAGCGCAATATGAATTGACATTCCTCAAAGCGCTTAACAGCAAAATGAAAAGCATTACAAGAAAACAAAACTTATAGGCCTAAATTCCCCAATTAAATCCCAGAACAAATAATTATAAAAATTAGGCCAGACCAGCTGTTACCTACACGTTTATTAAATGAAACCATTAAAAATACTACAAACAACTAAAGGATCTGAAAAATTACTCTTTACACTAAAAAGTTAAAATTAAATACCTACATGTAAATGCTGAAAATGTACTTCAGAACTGAATAGAAAAAAAATCAGACCCAAAGTCAACATTTAAACATGATAATATTACACAGATTGAGGAGATACATGTATTATTATTCAATTGACAAACACAAGACTGTTGGACTTGTCCAGTCATGAGTTTACACTACTACAGGCCCAACTGGTGATTGTCAAAGCTTCTTTCTCATGGTGTATCTCAACATCAGCTTTTTGATGCTTGACTCCAAAACCTCAAAATCTAATTCTGAGGTCTCAAAATCAAATTCAAATATTTTAGTGGAAAATTACTTCTTTCTCACAGTGTTTTATACCATCAACAACTCTCCATTGCTTGTTACCAAGTATGTTTTTATGCTGACATTTATTTTGAGTAATACCAATAGTGTCCACTGCCTTTAAGCTACTGGCCATAGGCCTCAGGCCTGTGTCCCAGTGTAACATTTGAGTCCTGATCATGGGTTTTACAAGATTTTCAAAAGTTTGAAAGTAATGAGTGAGAAGTAAGAGGACAAAATCAGTAGAAATATTCTCTGTCATTCTTTGCATGGAGCCCATGCATTACACTGGTGACAGTCTGCACATTAGACCCCGTCCTATGTGTACATGGGCGTTGAAGTGCCCCCTTCAGAATATGTATTCCCGCAGATAGTTATGATTTTCAGACACGTACAAAGGTAAATACACCATGGAGAAATTGCCTCGCCCCCTTCAATAGCAAAGTCCAGTGCCTGGACACTTTTCAAGATGCTGAGTTTCTTGACTGCCGTAATTGAAGGTGCAGTACGAAGGTCAAGAAAAAGTACAAGTTAAACCGATGGTTCTTACTTTGTACGAGTAACGTGATACAAGCACCACTACCAGTACCAATACAAATATATATCTTAAGATAGTTTCATATGCGGGAAAATTAATACCCAACAACTTGGGTGAAATCAAAATTTAGCAAATAGATACGCACTAAATCCTTCACAAGAAAAAAGGTTTGGCTGTCTTCTCGAGAAATATGACCACCGAATTTGATAGGTTTTTCTTCAGGTTGATGGTATGGGCCCAATTTCATAAACTGAAAGTTTCCTTAAATTTTTTTTTTTTTCTAAGTAAAGTAATGAGTGGGCACCAGTTGAAACATTATCTTCATGGAATGTTGGCTGCTTAGCTTTTTATCTTAGACATGATTTGTCTGTGCTTACAATGCATGACATACTGTACATGTAGCAAGCTTTGGTGCTTAATAGTTTCTATGAAATCTGGAAGCTGTTTAGCAGAAAAATACTGCTTAGAAAATATTATTGCTCTTAAAAAAATGAGCGGGGCACCAGGCACATCTTAACTACATGGAGTTATGGCTGATGGGTAACATTTTGACTGGTATATATACCACACTTAACATTACGCTACAACCTTTGAAAGGAAATTGCAATTGAATTTTAAAATTAGGAAAATGTTTGGTGGTTTAAAGTTCTTCCAGTGGTGTGTGGGGAATTTTGAGTGAAGGGCGCGTTGTCTGGCAATGGCCACTGTGGGAAGAACCCTGGTTTTGTTTGACGACTCGAGGATGTTTAAGAATTCACACTTTGTGAGAAAATGGAGGATGTATCCAGTTCCTTTAAGGAAAGGCCTTACTAGGGTAACAACCTGACTCCTCCGAACCGATCGCATTAGTATTCATGGCGAGCTGGCACAAGTACCAATCGTCCTGGGTAATGTTTCTGCTTCAAGTACTTTTATCCTTGTGAAAGAATGGAATTGCTACACGTGTGCTGCATACCTCAAACACCAACAATAATATACAATAATGGTGTAAAACAAGATCATAGAAAAAAAGTGCAGGGCTCGAGTTTCAGAACTGTTTCTGCAAGTCTTGTTTGTGTCAGAAATTTTTACTGGGCCATATAAATGTTTTTATAAGACCAAATAATTTTAGCATTTCCTGAATTTTATGGGGAATGTTTGACTAGAAAAATATGCATTAGTACACTTTATATTTGGAGCAGAGTATGTGTATGATAAAATGCTAGATGGCATGGGTCAGTTGTGGCATTATATTATATTATATTTATTGGTTTATTTCATAAAAAACATTGTATGACAATCGTTATGGTTGAATTGCAATAGAACATCTATAGTATAAACATTTCTTCAAAAAGAGCTAAAAGCTGAAACAGTTTACAATTGGTAATGAGCAAGAATTACAAAAAATCAACCATCACTTAACCAAAAAGAATGAGACTTGAAGGCAGTGGACACTATTGGTAATTGTTAAAGACTAGCCTTCACAGTTGCTGTATCTCAACATATGCATAAAATAACAAACCTGTGAAAATTTCAGCTTGATTGGTCGTCGGAGTTGCGAGATAACTATGAAAGAAAAAGCACCCTTGTCAAACGAAGTTGTGTGCTTTCAGATGCTTGATTTCGGGACCTCAAATTCTAAACTTGAGGTCTCGAAAATTACTATTTTCTCGAAAACTACTCCACTTCAGAGGGAGCCGTTTCTCACAATGTTTTATACTACCAACCTCTCCCCATTGCTCATTACCAAGTAAGGTTTTATGCTAATAATTATTTTGAGTAATAACCAACAGTGTCCACTGCCTTTAACAAAAATAGTCGTAAATAAAGGGAAAAATTGTGAATAAAAAGCCAGCATTAAAATACATATACAGTTCAACTTAAAAGAGTTTTTAAAAAACAAAAGCACACCAACAACTTTGAAAAGAACTTGGGAGATAAGAAAGGGATACAACTACAACACTACTGGCACATTGCATACTTTTTCGGAACCATTCGATTGTTTTAATTCTATACAAATGTAGATGTATACAATAATACTAACATGTGAACATATTTTTTGACAATATTTGATGATTCAGATAAGGACTTGAGTTTTCGCAAAACATGTGAAAGGCTAGTCTAAGCATTTTTTGTTACTGACGAAAATCCCGAAGGAAAAAAATAACTCCTGCAATACCCCTTGGGTTTCTGATCATTGTTGGATCTAGTTTGAAGTTGAATTGGCTTACAGAGGAATTACACCAAACTTTAAAAAAAGGAGAAAAAAAAGGCTAAATTTTGTGATGGGAGAATCTCTTTTTATATCAAGTTCTCCATACATTTAGTTAAAAAGAAAACAAAAGTAAAGATGCTGGTAGTGTTTTTAAGGAGTTTATGGATTTAAAAAGTTCAAGGCTGTACAGCAATACAATTTTAAGTAGTAATTTTTATGGAATTTTGCATAAAATATTTGATGTACATGGTGTATATGACCTCGACAAAATGTTATTTTTCAGCCTGATTAAATCTGTAAAAAGTGATGGTACATGATTGTTCATGAATGTGAAATGTTTTTTCTAATCTCAAAGCTTACATTTACAAACTTTGCCCCACTGAGGTCAAAGCGAGAACTGTCATTGGTTGAGAGTTGCGTGTGGGCACTTCAGACAAAATATTTTCACAGGATGCTTAATATCTACCACAAGGCTTTTGGATAAAACTTACTCAATTTCTCTGTTGAGGTTGGGTCATTTTATCAAAGTATAACACTACCTTGAAAACGGTCAGGTCTCCAGCGGTTGATTTCACAAAACACTAGGATTAATTCTATGTGGAGTAGGACGAGTTACCTGTTCTAACTTAGGATGGGTTCCATGCGTGCTAACGTGCTAACTTAACTCGTCCTATGCCCTAAGATTAATCCTAAGTTATGATGAGTTTGGTGAAATCGACAGCAGAAGCTGTAACCATAGAGCAACCTGTTACTCAGGTCAGAGTGTTTATAATTGAATGATTTAGAAGGAATCATTTTTTGTTTAATTCTATATGATAAAACTAAACCTGTGAAAATTTCATTTCAAAAGTTGGTAAGGTTTTTCGGGACATCGCCGGAAATCTGGAGCAGTATTGTCCACATAGGTAATATAATCTGCAATTGGAATACACAATCTGAGAAACTTTCATGCAGAAACATTTCTCAGATTGAAAAGTTTTTGAATCGCTCTCTCTTAAACCAAATTCCTTTAAACGTGAGTTGTTTCTCATATTGTTATACATTATCAACAGCCGCAGTGCTTCTAACCAATTCAATTTTTGAGTAATTTTCAAAGGAATACCCTGCCTTTAAAGGTGAACTGTCCTTGTCTTATAGGCGTTGTTTACAAACATTAGCAACCATTGGTATGCCATATGTACTGAATACTTAAAGCTGCAAAAAAGCCAAACTTTTACATGGTTTTATATGTACATGAGGAGCGAAAAGGGTTTCTTAAGTTATAGGAAGGTGTATGGAATCCACTTTTTGACTACCTCTATACTCACACTATTTCCAGAAAGAATAGCTTGCTAAACACAGTGCTCAAAGGGAAGGTGCAGTTATATTTATATTTTTTCATTTCTCAGGTAGATACAAAATACAAAAATGTACATAGTTAGACTAAAAAACATTTTAAAATAAGCAATGAGCTATTTAAATACAGCGGAAGGAAAAAGAAACACCTGAAGCCCAAAGGATTGCTTAAAGAAACACAATTCCTGTCGAGAAGCTCTCCACTCCAGCTGATCCTAAATAGAGCAACAATGAAATAGAATTTTTTTTAATTAAAAATATTCAAGTATTGTAGCAGCAACTCCTAATATTAATGGCAATATAAAAAACTTATTTGTTAAGAAGTATCTCAGCTTTTGATATTATGAAGCATTTTGAGAATCAATTTTCTTTGATTTGGTTTAGTGTTTCCTCTGCTAAATGAGGCTCAAAATGATGACTGGGAAAAAACCTGTGGGTACACTTAGAGCCCCCCCCCCCCCCCCCCCCCATTTGGCTCCAAAGACACATTGGCTTCAAATCAAACCAATGTCAATTCCCACTTATCAACAATTTGACAGTTGGTCCAAGGAGAAGCTTGCATACTTGCGTCCCAACCAAAATACATGCAGGGATATTCAATTAACTGCATTATGTCAAACATGTTGGCTTGCCGGCAATCAACAACCGAGAAGAAGAAGAAAAAGAAAAAGGAAATTCTGTTGATTTGCCACTTGCCTAGCCTATGACCCCGCTGACCTCTGTAGGTCAGAGGTTCACATTCCAGTTCTGTTATTCACACCCTTAGGTGTCAAAATTTGCCTAGTGTAGTTACATTGAACACTGACTTCCATCATAGAGAAAATGCTATTATCCACTCAGCTATTGATACCAGTTAATCATCAGAAACACCCCCCCCCCCCTCTCAATAAAACCCCCAAACCAACACAACAAAAACAAAATGGGAGTCAACAGCACTTGACCCTTTGGAACTTTTTGTGGTAATGGGGGATGATGCTGTCATTGGAGAGAGTTATAACTCTGGAGACACTGGGGTTATTCTTACATTTTGTGGTTTTATTTTTGAGTCAGGATTGTGTGGGTTGGTTTAAAGGTGCTGGAAACCTTTGGTGATGATCATCAAAGACCAGTGTTCTCACTCTGTGTATCCCAACATTTCTGCATACAGACAAATCTGTGAGATTTTTGATTCAATTAGTCATCAAAGTTGCAATAGAATAATGACAGAAAACACCTTTGTTGCACAAAATGTGTGCTTTTAGATGCCTAAAATAGCATTAAAAGAGCTGAGGCCTGAAGCCTTTTGTTATTTTAGTAAGAAATTACCTCTTCAACAAAACTACGTTACTTCAGAGGGAGCCGTTTCTCACAATGTTTCATACTATCAACAATTGCTTGTTACCAAGTAATTTGTATGCTAATGATTTGAGTGTCCAGTGCCTCTTAAGTGACTTAAATGGGATGCACATACATGTACATTACTATTGGAACCCTTATCCATGCAGCTCTCCATTCCTTGTTACCACATATTTTTTTATGCTAACAATTATTTTGAGTTATTACCAAACACTGCCTTTAATAGTATGTGGGTGATTACCTTCGCTCTTGAGGTGTGGACATGTTGAAGATACAGCGGGTGTCGGATAAACACTTCCGGAGTGCTAGTCATGTAAGAAAGTCTCTTGGAATGTTGTGAGCCAGGATTCATTGTTATGACCAGTTCATTATCTTCCCCAACATTCCTTTGTGTTCACTCCTCAAAGATATTTATGCACACATTTGCCGGTTATTAAAATAAAAAAAAAGGAGGGCCGCTTTAGTCGACAAGTTCAAAGCATTCCAAAGATGCCTTTACAGGCGGTAAAAGTTTGGTAAACATGGGGTTGGCTTACTGATTTATTGTGTGTCCCCCCCCCCCTCATTCCTTAGTAACTCAGACAGGTATTTGCACTCAAATACGAGGGTAAATTGAGGCAAATACCCCCCCTTCTTTTTTAAGAAACCCTAAAAGTTCTTGGTGGTAAAAAGTTTGCGAGTTTAAAGGCACTCTACCCTTTGGTAGTTGTTAAAGACCAGTTCTCACTTGGTGTATGTGCAAGCTGGTCAACTAAACTGCTTGATAACCTGTGAAATACATGTATGTTAAAGCAATTGTTTCTGCTATACACGTAGTAAGCACAGAAACGTGTTTACCGTTTAAGTAGCGCTATGAAATTTGCCCCAGCCTTGAGTATCAATATGTTATTATCAGTAAGTGTTGTCGCAACCGAAAAAGTCATTCAGAATTGCGGCAATTTGTGAAACCTTGGGTCAACACACCATGAGTAACCATTGAATTGCTTTTTTCAGAGAAAGACAAGTTAAAGTAGGGTGTCTTTTTGTGTGTGACTGTCAACAGTCTGCCTTTGTGAAGTTCAAGGTCAGTTTGTTATGTTGACTTAGACAAGGTGGCTGTGTCCAGACCTGCTCAATTATCAACGCCCAATGGGACAATTCTGTTTCGATGCATTTTAGGGTCACTTGGAATGTGGGCGGCAGCAGTGCCCAATTAAAAACAAAAAACTGTTGAGCAGAAAATAACGCTTGAAATTTTTCTTTGCTAAGCAGAAATTTAGTAAACTTAATGTATTTTTGGCTGCTAAACTGTCTCTGTAAAGCAATATTTTTCTGTGCTTAGCAAATTGTGCCGATAAAATACAGGCTTCATGAAATTGGGCCCAGTAGGCAAGCTGATGTTCAAGGCAGTGCTCGAATTCGATACTGGACCACGTGCCCAGAGGCCAGTGATTTAAGCCCTGGGCCAGTAAGCTCATGAACGGACAAGTCCAGATGACCGGACAAGTCCGGAGGTCTTGTGTTTTTCAATTGAATAACAGTCACCGGTAATATCTTGAACAGAAAGAAAATATGTTCAAACCTTGACTTAGAGCCTGGACAATACTTAATTCCTTTGAGTATCGAAGTATACCTACCCACTATAGCACAAATGAGAGAAGTCTTTGTGTTCAAATTGAAACCATTTCAAAGTTACCCTGTGTAGAATGCGCTTTCTTATAAAAGATTCTAGTCTCGACTTGTGAAATAAATTCTGGCCCTGTAAACACTTGGAGCTGCAAGCCTTGTGGAATGTTACCCCATAACTCAATCCCTGCATAAGCTGTGCTTTCAGCCTAGAGAAACAAGAATGTGATGGGTTTTATGGACATAAACAACTTGAATTTAATGTGATATGCATGAGGTAGGGTAGGAAACAAGAATCTAAAACTCGTCGTGAGCAAGTTGATTTTCTATACAATAAAACAGAGTGTGGGATGGTAACCATTTTCCTCTGTACCAATGGCCTATCTAGACCATATGGGATGGTATGCATATACCTTTTTATTAATGACCATAAAAAACTTACTTGGTAAGAAGAGCCGCAGCTATTAATAGTGTATTAACATTCCATCTAATGGAATGCAGTTTTAGACTCAAGAAATGTTTCTGCATGAAATGTTTCTCAGAATGTGCATGCAAATTACGGATTATTCTTTTTGGCTGTACATGTATGCTTCATGTGTATGCTTTGTTATTGAAAGGGCAGGGGCACCAAGGCATTTTCTCATTGGAAAGAGGGCACCCTATGAGGAAATTGTAAACTTTTACTAGTATTTCAAGAGCACCAAGGCAATGACCAGGGGGCATGGAGGCAATTGCCTTCATTCCCTTCATGAAGTATCAAGCCTGGATTGTGTACTTTGCAGCCAGACTAATAATATGTAAACAGATTCTAAAGCAAACATGAAGGTTTGTCTGAGCTTAGAGCAAGGGTCTGACCATGGAGGAAGAAGCGATCAACCTCCTCCCCTGATCCCTCTGAAATTTTTATTACCAAACATCCCCGTCGTTGTATACAACTTTCATTTTATCACCTTAACAACAAAATCCATCCCAAGAATCCGCAAGGCAATGTTTATCTTTAATTAGTTGGTGTTTTTCAGCGTTTGGCCTCTCATACCAATTATTAGCCAAGGAAAATCTACGTCATTGCCTTTTCTGATCAATAAAATCTGGCGCCCCCAAATCGTGGGGGCTAGCCAGTCTCTCTGGGTTGCCACGGCTACGTTGTCTCGTTGCTGAGAAGGAAAGGGCAGAGGGGGGTATTGTCGCATGAAGTCCTGATGTTTTTTGTTTTTTTACATGTCGGTGACGCAAAAAGTCAAAACCGCCAGTTGAAGTCAATGACTGATATGAATATTAGGTAATTTTTATTGATTGTCTTCCTCAGCAATTCCTGTTGTCATACGTGTTTATTAACATTTTGTTTTAATCCTACTTGTAAATATCTAACATTTTTTAATTATATTATTGCTAAAAACTGATTGTGAATAACATCCAATTTGGCCCGTGTGGACCTCGAAATGTGATGTGTAATAAAATGAAAAAGAAAAATAGAATTAGCTTTTGGAATTCACTTTCCATCCAAAAAGAACCTACATTGTATGGTATTGTGAGTAAGTTATAAATGCAAGCAAAATAATAAGTGGCCTATTAGTCTTTCTCGAAGGCTTGTAAAAATGAAATGAAAAGAAATTAAACAAATTATGAACATAATATCTAGAGCATTATTGAATGTTTGTGTAGTGAAACTCGTCGAAACGTAATCAAAACTACAAAAGGTTTTTAATAGAAAATTCATTTTACAAACTTGACTGATGTTGTGACTTGTAGCTTACTTTGATGCGCTTATTGACAATTTGTATGGTACTGGGTTACTCAATAAACAGGGTTTCCTGCAGTGGTTCACCTCTAAAGTCTGCTAAGCAATTCAATATGGTAAGCAATAATTTGCGCTGTGCATCTTGATGACAGTATACTCGTCATATCGGCTATACTGTATTCGTGAATTCTTGTTTACAAGGAAAAACGTTGCAGCTCAAACTGAACATTTTCAAATGTGCACATAAAAAACACATGAAAATGAAACCCACGAATGATCATCTAATAGTATTATTTGTTCTCAGAATTCATACTTTACCTGTCAGTCTAAGTTATGAAGGTTCAGTGAACTACACTGTAGGGAGTTTGCATAGTTGAATGTCCCCGTTTCACTCTTCTCATCTTATAGAAGAAAAAAATGGATGAATAAATAAATAAGTTTGAAGAATTAGACAGGGTGAAGACATGTCTATAACTTAAGGTCTGTGAAATCATCTTACGTGTACTGAGCAGCGTTATTCCTTAGAGGCTTCTTGCTCAATTCATAGACAAACCTCTTTTTGGCAGATCTGTAATACGAGACGCCTTCTGTAAACTATATATTTTTTCTGCCAAGAATACCCTTAGTTGTGAATAGATTACACAAGTTTTCATAATATTAAATTTCTGTATCCGGGCAACCGGGTACAAGCTTCTGGAAAAAAACAGCACAAGACACCCCGAGAAATGTGGTTAATTTCAGGTCCGAAATTTCCTGAAGTGCTTGCTGAACACGGATGATGCTCTAATAATTGAGCTGGACGCTCGCACAGCACACGTTCAGTCGAAATGTTCACCCCTGGCGATGTCAAAGCCCTTACCGAATAAGAGATTTTGTTCCGCATACTGTAGGCCTACATTTAGAAGTGGTACCCTCTTGGCTTGCAATAAACATTAACTCTGCTCGGTTTGGAACGAACTGTTTTGAGTGTTGAGACACTGATAGAACGTTCATGCAGCACATCAAAATAACCCACAGCACCCACAGCAATTGCTGTGGTGCCCTGTGATTTTGCTGTGGTGCCCTTTCCAACAAGTTGACACTTTCAATTCATTTTTTGTTTCAATTCAATTCACTTTATTTCCAAATCCAAACAAATAAACAAAACAATTAGCAGTGAATAAAGAACTATAGTAGTGCCTCTTACCAATGGAAAAATTGCTGTGCCCCTTGAAGAGGGAAGTTCAGAACCAGTTCATGGTGTATTACTGTACTGTACTTCCTTGCTCTTGAAATAAACACTAGTAAATACACCAGGATGTTCTTCTATAGTTTGAGTGTCTTGCTTAAAGACACTGGACACTATTGGTTATTGTCAAAGACCAGTATTCTCACTGGGGGATTCACAACGTACTGTATGCATAAAACAAAACTGTGAAAGTCTGAACTCAATTGGTCGACAAAGTTGCGAGATAATAATGGAAGAAAAACACCCTTGTCACACGAAGTTGTTTGCTTTCAGATGCTTGATTTCGGGACCTCAAAATCTAATTTTGAGTTTTTTTTTTTTTTTAAAGTTACTTCTTACTCGAAAAATACGTTACTTTAGAGGGAGCTGTTTCTCACAATGTTTTATATTATCAACAGCTCTACATTGCTTAATACCAAGTAAGATTTTATGCTGACAATTATTTTGTGTAATTACCAATAGTGTCCACTCTAACCCACACTCTGCTGGCCACGATTCATAGCAACAATGTTGAGGAAGAGACTTTGGGATTGTGCAATTTGATCAAGTACTGACTGTATTTGTACTGTGCTGGTCATACTCTGAATATGAAAAGTGACAATTTTGCGGTGTGTTTTGAGGTTCAAAAACTGGAATTTCAGTTTAGAATTGGCAGTGTAAACAACAAAAAGGTGCTGTCGGATTGTGCGATTCATCCATCAAACTTCCTTTTGTAAAATAAAATCCAATCCAATAAAGTAATTGATATGATTAAATATGATTGGGTCAAACCAATAAGTCTCGACCCGTCACGGTTTGGTTAACGTTTTTTATCAAGGTGACGGAAGCACCCCATCATAGTGTGATTTGAAACCAACTTTTTTATTTATCTGTCCGGTCAATTGTTCACGGAACGACGATGCCGACCCTTTTTTTCTCCTGACGGCTGCTTTTAATTTGAAAACCCCTCACATGCAATGATATTCACATCTGGCAATGCAATTAGATGCAGTCGTGCGTAGCGCAATACTACATGGAAGTTGTTTTGTAACAAGCCCTCGTGTGTTCAATGCTTTGATACCCCATTCACGCTGGTTACTTGACTAGAAATGTTAAAAGGCAAACCGATTGGGTTTTTTATTTGTAGTCCTTTGTACCATGATTTTAGCTTGTGTTATTTTAGCCTATATTTAAGTATCATACAAGGTCCTGGCCATCAGGATAAATAGAGTCGTCAAAAAGTTTGTGGGTTGGTTGAAATGTTGGAAATTAAAATTAAAGGCACTGGACTTGTGTAGTAATTGTCATAGACCAGAATCCTCACTTGGTGTACCCCAACATATTTGCATAAAATAAAAAAAAATCTGTGACAATTTGAGCTGAGTTGTATTGAAGTTGCAAGAAAAATAATAAAAGCAAAAAAATAACACCCTTGTTGCACAATTCGTCGTTCGTACCACGAACTGACCTAACTCGTTCACTGTTTTAAAAAACGTGTTCGGAGAAAATCACGATTGAAGTTGCGCTACTTTTGAAACTGCTCTTTCGGAGTCTGCTTTATTACCAACTTTATTGTATTATTTTATGACGAAAACAAAGCTGAATGCTTTATTCATACAGAACTATCAATATGTTTTCATCCCTAAAGCTATTTTAATTAGTAATTAATTCCTAAACAGATAGGTCACTTTGTGAAAATGAAAATTTCATTTTTGCGTGTAGCGCGCTGTGTACAAACCAATGCGTAATAGAGACCTATCGAGATCGGGCACTTTGTGAAAATACTACACTTATATTTTTTAGGAATTACCAAATAAATATGCCTTTAAATAACATTATTTTGAATAGGGTTTGTTGACAATGGCATCAATGTTTATGTTAACCCACTTGGTGGTCCCCTGTTTTGGAAGGCAGAATGTTCCTGTATGGTGTAATGCACATTGTTTACATACCGTGAGTTTATATTATGATATTCAAGTGAATCACAATTATGAACAACATTTCAAAGCTTGCACGAACATGAGAAAAATCAACAGTCTGTTTCTTGTTCATCAGTTTGGCTTCATGTAGAGTGCGCTTATATTACACAGTTTCTGGTAAAAATGGAGACAGACTCAGATTATTTTTCAGTAGCAATAAAGACAAATAAATACAAGGTTTTTTTTCTGCACAAAATATGGGTGATTTTTTTCTGTACAAATAAAGACAAACACAGGCGATTGTTTTTATTATTTTTTAATAAAGACAAATACAAAATATTGTTCATGTAAAAATAAAGACCAATATGGGTGATTATCTTTCTGTGAAAATGAAGACAAACACAGGTGATTATTGAAGAAAATAAAGTATTGAATTGGGAAGCGTTTGTATGTGACACAAAGCAGGCAGTAATTTATGGGTTGCTTCATGATAAAGTACAATATGGTACTAATTGACAATCATCTTTATGGCTTGTAATGCCATGTGAGAGCGTGGAGCTAAAACAACGAATGTTGTCTTCAAGCAAATTAAGAGAAGACAGGAAAGGAAGTTTTGGTTTTAGTTATGGAAGGAAATCCTACTTTAATTATTCCCGGGAAAACCCCTTTAGTCAGGTAGGGACTGGAAAACCATTCCATACAATGCCCTGGCTCTAGAATGTGTTGGTCAAACCATGGAGCTTTTTATAGCTCCATGGTCAAACCATGGTCAAACATGTAGCAGCACAGCTAGACTTGATGACAAGTCGTTAGGCGCTTCCTATTTGTCTGCCGTTCAAGCAACAGTCACAGTTCGATTATACACATGCAACGGTCGTAGGTAGCGCGTGGCAGACTCACACACACATACTGGGATCGAGGATGTGTGTACCGTCCCCGTAGCTACACCGCGCTGTAACTTCACCGGGCTTAACAATTACCGTCTTGACTTCAAGACTACAGCACAGCAGGTGCATTTCAGCTTCTCAGCTGTAAGGATGAAAAAGCAGCCTCCCAAACTACTTGTTGTATAGGGAGACTGCCAACAGAGGGCTAGATATGAAAATGTAGCTCAGTAGAGCACAGGCACAGTAATCCGGAGGTCATTGGTTCAAATCCTGCTCTAGTAAAAACAAAACAAAATTCTTTCCCAAACCATTTGATGTTTTCTCTGCCAGTTTCCCTCGTGGTTATTGCTTGTTATAATCATAATTCATTCCTCTCACCATCAATAACATAACTTCCCTATGTTTATCTTCTATGAAATAAATTCTAAGATACAAACATGACAAAAATAGCAGTCTGTGGAATCAAGAGTTCTGTAGTCGGATCATGTTGGGAGTAAGTTAAAGTCTCAGAAGAGTAAGTGTTGTATAAGTAGGATTTGAAACTTTGCATGGTGGAAATAAGATAAAGAAGAGTTTGCGGTAACACCATGTAATAACAATCTCTAAATGAGTTGGGGTGGTTCTGAAAAGAACCGTTGGATTAACTCGACGTTTCGATCAGTATGCTCTGATCGTCTTCTGGAGAATGCTGGACTCTGATGCTGCATGCTGCTGTTGTATAGGTTCTCTTATAGCAGTATGCAAACTCCATCTACATGTACAACACATTCCTACAGTGAAGAACCCCTGTTTTTTTACATGCCATTTAACATGAGCCCCCTTGCCCCCTGCGGGCCTAAACGGTCCAGCCTATGCACCATTGGGATCTATTAAAGGTTAGTAACTATGCCCTGTGGTCATGCTGAAACAGAGTCCCTGTGAAAGATTGTAGAAGTCCTTAAGGATCACCCTTTCTCTGTGATTGACGTCTCCGATTTTCTTCAGAATGCTCTGACCTTTTATGGCATTCTCCATTTTCTGGGATTTTAAAGTCGCCAAACAGAAGTGACGATAATCGTCCGGGGTCAGTTAAGGGTTTTAATTTTAAGTATTCCTACAGAGAGTTTGAAATGATTGCTGCATAAAGAAGAGATTTTGACGCTTGAGAAATACTTGATAGAGAGGGCAGGGGAAAAAAAATACGAGAAATGATGGTCATCGAGGGAGGTGGGATGGTCAGCTTGAGTTTTCTTTTTTTTAAGGCTATCCTGCTGAGAGTTTTAAAAGATTCCTCGGTACAAATATAGAAGAGATTTTGGCACTTCAGAAATACATGCTAGAGAGGGGAAACAAATTGAGAAGTGACGGTAATTGTCGTCAAGTGAGGGGGGGGGGGTCAGCTTGAGTTTTGAGCATTCCTGCCGAGAGTTTAAACCGATTCCTGTATAAAAAAGAGATTGTAGCCCTTGATAAAAACATGCTAGTGTGGAAAAAATTATTTAATAGATGTTAAATTTGCATCGGGGATAAAGAATATTCATTTGTTTTTTTTACCCATATACACCAATGTGTGTTAGCACTGTATACTCAGTACTTGCCTGGGTTCTGTGAAGAAGAAAAAAATCACAGGCATATTATTGTCGTGGTCTGTTTTGATCAGAGAACGAAAGGTTTGAGTGTGCTATGGTTTTGCCGGTCAACTTGAATTTTCATTTAGAGATTCCTGTTCTTACGCAGAGCAAGTGATTCCTACATTAAGAAGATATTTTGGCGCTTGAGAAATACATGGTAGAGAGGGGAAACAAAATGATAAGTGACAGTAATTGTCTACGAGGGAGGGGGAGGGTCAGCTTGAGTTTTCATTTTGAGCATTCCTGCCGAGAGTTTAAAACGATTCCTGCATATTACATGTACACAATGTATAAAGAAGAGATGTTTGCGCTAGAGAATAACATGCAAGAGAGGAAAAAAATGATTGTCGTGGTCTGTTTCGATATAAGAACGAAGGGTTTGAGTGTGATTTGGTTTTGGGGGTCAACTTGAGTTTTCATTTAAAAATTCCTTTAGAGAGTTTGAAACGATTCCTGCAAATTATTGTCGTGGTTTGTTTTGATCATAGAGCAAAGGGTTCAAGTGTAATTTGGGATGGTTAGATACAGGGATAATGCATCTGCCTGAATCGAGTTAAAGAACCGAATCGGAAACTACATGTGTACGCTAAATTGTGTTTATGCATATTAGGGCAAAATGGAATACATATTGCAATGCATGTACAGTGAATCGTGTACTGAAATGCAAAATTGGTTTGTCCAAATTGGTCCTGTGGCAATACAGTCGGCCATATGCCAGGTTTAATGACTACAAATGGCCATATGGAAGCATTTTGAAGGTAATGTAATTAGCGTGTGTTTCAGAGTCCAGACATTGCATTTTTTATTTTTCTCTTTATGACAAAAAAAACCAAAATATATATGCTTGCTTCTATCCAGAATTAACCCGTACTTTTATAAATAATGAAAAGCTATATTATTAATAATTCTGCCGATAATTTGACTGCCTGGGCTTTTGCTCAAGTGAACTATTGTCAACCAGCGCTGAAGCAGCTCGCTGTTGCTAGAGGGGGGGGGGGGAGAGAAAGTATTGTTCTAAACCCCCATTGTCTGCTGTGAAATTTGAATGTCCCGATCAAATATTGAAATGAAATTGAAGGTACTATAATGAAAAAAGAAAGAGTGCATTGCTCTTGGGTTGCAGATTATAATATTTCATGAACAGAGCCTTCTCGTTAGGAGCTAACAATGTTAAATATAGCCTTGGGAGTTTGACTGCCAGCAACAATCATCGTTGATAAAACCCTCAATCAGTCGCAAGCTCTTTCAATCAGTCACAACTTGGCACATTTTTTTTTTATTCTCTCCAGCTTTTCCTCTTTGCAGATGTCTGGGTTTTTTTCTTGTCACAATTTGTGTGTTTAATTAGTTTTCCCACTCAGAGTCTTGAGGACAGGGTAATTAATTTTCTGGCTGGAAATTCCTGTCCTTGGGATAAGGGGACTGTGGACTTTTAAAGAGCATTCGACTTTTGAATTTACGCCAAGATTTCTGTGAGCTTTTTTGGTGAAGGTACTTGAGGGAATCGCTTCCTTTAGGCCGAAAGGCAAAGTAGACCTTTGGTTTTGGGAACCGTTTGATTGTTTTAATCCTATACATTTACATGTTAATGTATGTATACAATGAAACTTACATTTGAAAGTTTTAATTTCAAAAGGTTGGTCATGTTATTGAGATATTGTCGAAAAAACCTTTAAAAAAAGCGATCAAAATGTCCATGCAGGAAGAGTAATCCCTGATACATGTGAGGAATATTCTCAGACTTAAATTTGGGGGATAAAAACTGATGTCTTTTTACATAGTCACATTACTTTCAAAGTGGAATGTTCGTCAAAATGCTTTATACTATCAAAAGCTGCTGTAGGCTTCAAACCAAAAGTTTTTAATGCCATTAATTGCAAACCTTCCTTTTAATGAGCAGTCGACTTTAAAAGTTATGCCAAAGCTTCTCGGAGCATTTCATGGTGAAGGGATTTGAGAGAAAGCATGAGTTGATTCCTTTAAGATTGAGGCTTGAGAGATTGCTGCCGATGGCTTCTGTTAATCCATTATCAACGAAGATAAGACTACAATGTGTGATGGGTGAAAAGTATTGGCTCACTGAGTGAGCAGACAACAATCTCAAATTGACTGACATTGTGGTAGTTTGTCAATTAAGGCAGTTAATTAGAGATTATTTTTTTTTTTGGGGGGGGGGTGAATGAACAACATTTTTTTCTTTGACGGTTCTTTTTAGAAACAACTCTTCTCAAAGGAGATTGTTTACCACTCAAAGTTTCAATCCTACGAAGATCATTTTTTCCTTTTTTTTTATTTTATAAAACTTATGTCTTTCAAAATTAGTTTGAAAAAGTCTAAGGTAGTTTGTGAATTCTAACAACATTCCCATTGAAAGAATAAGTAAAGATATGTTGTCAAAGTGCTCTGCAAATTGGCAGTGTGCACTCGTAGAGTAATCTTATTATAAGCAAAGTGCATTTACATCATGAACAAAATCTTCAGTTGTTCGCCCATTTAAAAAAAACTCTAAAAATTTGTAGGGTATAACCTGAACAATCATTATTTTACACTGCCATTGCAAAATATTCCTATATATTAATTGTTAGAGTGGTCTATGCACATTTGCAGTGTAGACTCTAGAGTGATGGTGTTAATTACCAAAGTTCATCTGCATATAATGAGCCAAACCTTCAGTTGTCCACGTTTGAACTCAAACACAAAACCTTGGCCTAATTTCAAAGAACTGCCAAAACACACGGAGCCTGCGTCTTTGTTAGTCTTTGTGGTAATAAATTTTCATTCTACATGTAGGTAGAAGAAGCTCCATAAAATCAGTTTGAAAAGCCAGTTTTTCTGTCATAGAAAATTTTGTGTTTTTAACAAAGATATCCTTTTTCTTTTTTTTTTTGCCGCTTCTTAATGAGCAAATAAATTTAGGTTTTAGCCAAAAAGGTTTACTAAGCTAGGCCTTGTTTTTCATCTCTTGGCAGGGCAAGGCCATTTTTCATTTTGCATAAAGGGCACTTCAATTGGAAAATCTTTAAGTCTAATGTAAACTTTTGAAGGGGCTACTGGATGCGCCGTAGCACCTTGTAAACCCTTATAAGGTGCTAAATAATTGGGTCTCAAAATTGATCACTGCAATTACCTATCTTTCTGAAAGTTTGTATTATACTCAGCGCCTTGAGTACCTTGTTTGGTAGATACGTGCGCCATATAAGACTTTGATAGGGATCTTGATATATTGAATTATTGATAGACAAGCCACTGGTTACCTGTGCTGATTTTTGGTTTTGAAGCTAAGGAATCAGGCACTTTAGTTTCAACAGTTCTCTGAAATGATCATTACAAGTCAGAGAAAAAACTTATCTATTTAGAATCAAATTGGCTGCATATTTATACCCAAGTTCTTGATCTGCATTGAATGAGCGGCTACTTTTTGTCCTTTTCACCGGAGCTTCAAACCGTTGGGTTGTTTGTTTATTCATTCGTGTTGCAGCCAACCATTAGATTTAATAATACTTTTACGGAAGCCAAGTTCACTCAGGAAGTTGTGTTGATAATGTATGTGGGGGAACGCAGTGGGAACTTGCTGACTTTGTGCGAGTCGGTAACACATCGCAACACCGAACAAAGCACTGCGTTACATTTGGGCCAAATCATACATTGGGTATTTATTATTTTCTCTGATTATTTTTTTTCTCTATCCATGCTCTATCCATGGGGACCACCCAGCTGTGATCCAAAACACCCCTCAGCATACACTTCCCAAAGTAGTCATGTATATATATATATATTTTGCTTGTTGTTTTTTCCCACATATCTTTGTTTACTCACCTGCCGCGTGACATCATTGGTTTTTGTCCCAGAGGCTCAGTGTGAAAACAAATTGTTATGACACTAGTTATTCCATCTATCTGAGTGCCTCCCTCTGGGCGTTGTGATGATAGTTATGATTAGGGGAGAGGAGGGAATTCGCTAGATTAAAGGACCCATCATTTTGTTCTTAGATACCATATTGTGGTTGGGGGAAATGTACAGGGCTCTTATCGTGAGTGTTTTTGCTCGAGGTAAATGCAAGATTACCACGAAGCAGCATGTCTCCCGCTCACTGAGTTGATGTCAATAGTTTCACTACAGACTCGAGACTCCAAAGGCGCTGTCCTTTTTTAGATTTGTGTCATATCTGATTTGAGGACTTATATTTGCAAAACGGCAAAAACAAATGTGTCATAATTGTGGAATTAATGTCACCACTGATTGTTATACATTTTTATTTCGACGGTGGAAAAACAAATGGGTATGATGTGGAATGATTGATGATGACGAAGTCTTTTGAGGTTTGATTTAGTTGAGTAGGATTGAAAGCTTCGTTGGAGGGCAACAGGAAAACATGATATACTGCAAAACGGAAAAACAAATGAGTATAATGTGGAAAGACCCATGCTGACCATTGGTCTTTTGAGGTTTTATTCAGAATAGTCAATATTGAAAACAATTATTTTTTCCCCTTCAAAATAAGGGTATAAATTATAAAGAAACAACTTCAGTTAAAGTTCAGTTTTTATTTTGAAAATACATTTAGGTCTACATTAACAAACAAAGAAGAAAACACTACCAGCTGGCCCAAAATCGTTACGATTCCCCACTAAACTACAAAGTTGTTTGTTTTAAACCAGACAAAGCCATTGAAAACAAGTGGAGTTTGAAGACCTTTGAGGTAAATTATCTGGTTCATTTGAGCATAGAGAAAGAACCACGGGCTTGAGGTATTGCTTTGTTCTTCAGTGTATAGGTTCTATAATGGAGCCATTTAGAGGCACTGGATACTATTGGTAATTACTCTAAATAATTGTTAGCATAAAAACTTACTTTGTTATGAGCAATGGAGAGATTGTGAGAAAAAGCTCCCTATTATGAAGTAACGTAGTTTTTAAGAAAGAGGTAATTTCTCACTTGAATATTTTCATTGAGTTCGATGCCTTAACTGCACAGCTAGGGTGTTTTTTCTTCTATTATCCTTTCGAAACTTAGACAACCAATTGAGCTTAATTTTCACTGGCTTATTTTTTGCTTATATTTAGATACACCAATTGAGAAGACTGACCAGTCTTTGACAAATATCAAAGGTGTCCAGTGCCTTTAATGTCTAAAAATAGCGATTTGCCAAAATGAATCTCATTTTTCCCCTTCTGGTTCATCAGCTTTCAAAGGCTCAATTTTTCAGTCCTTATCATATAGATCAGCCTCTAATATTCACCTTTCAGTTTTTGTTCCCGTCCTCTTTGAGTCCAAACTGGAAGACCTTTTGAAAAGAATTTTGTAACAAAGAAAAATCACTTCAGTAGAAATAAGCTTTTTTGTGTGACTCAACTGATAAGAAGTATCATAACTCATAGTAACTTTTCATTAAGGATTGATAAAACCTATTTTTTTTTTTCAGTCTTGATAAGCGATATTTGTTTCGTTAACGTAGGCGCCGATATCATAACACAAATTACTAGTGAAGAGATGTCTATAAAACAAACATCTTTCTTAAATGCAATGGACACTTCTTGTTACTCAAAATAATTTTTAGCATAAAAAACGTACTTGGTAACAAGCAATGGAGAGCTGTTGATAAGTACATGTATAACACATTGTAAGAAACGGCTCCGTCTGAAGTAACATAGTTTTATGAGAATGAGGTAATTTCTCACTCAAATATTCAAAGTCACATTGTATTAAAAGACTTAATTTCTGAAGCCTTTTTTAGGCATTTGAAATCATACAAATTTGTGTTTTTTCTTTTAATGTTCTCTTGCAACTTCGATGACCAACTTGAGTCATAATTTTCACAGATTTGTTATTTTATGCATACATGTACGTTTGGAATTTGGGATACACCAAGTGAGAATACTGGTTTTTGACAATTACTAAAGGGTGTCCAGATTCATGAACTTTCCCAGTCCCTCTGTGTATCAGTCTCTGAGCCAATCATTGTGGGACCCCTCTACCCGTGACTAATGCACACAAAAAAAAGTATTGCCAATTGCCAATCAATTTTTTCCCCTGCTTTTAACTTTTCTAATATGGAATGTAGTATTATATTTTCTGCAGCTTCAATTTCATTTTCAGTCGTTTTGCTTCTATCGGAACTTAATCAAGTTTTTTTTTTTTTCAATGAAAAAGAATGAAAATCAATGTTTCCAGGAAGTCAGTGTCTGAGACAATAACACTTCTAGAGTGTTTTTGTCACACAGTGTTTTTCTTAATACAGACTTGATGTTTTTCACCATCGGCAATCCGAACCGGACCTTTTTCCATACGGAGTAAGTCACTGTGAAACGTTATTGAAAATAGCTTATGTGTGGGATTTTTTTCTCTTTCTTGTATTATTTTTTTTATTATTCTCAAACATGACGGAGGTATAAACGGAGAGGTGAACAACATAAAAACAGGAAGAAATTTGTGGTGAGTCCATGGCTAGGGACAAAGCAAGAGAAATCAGAGAGAGCAGAGAAACGTAAATCCAGGAGGACTGCATAGTCTCTTTCTAGAGGCTCAAAAAGTTAGAAAGACCTGCTGCTTACATGTATGCCAGGAAAAAATAAAAAATATTAAAGTTGTCTTGGCTTGATGCTGTGAGTCGAGAATCAAAAGAAGAACCCATCATTGAAGGCAAAGTAGGCATATATTTGGTTTTTGGAACCATCCACTTGTTTTCAATGTAGATACATGTATAATATACAATTAAACTAAGCAAAAACTAAGTGAAAATTTCATTTCAAGAGGTGGAAGCGTTTTTTGATTTATTGCCGAAAAAGTGGAGGATTTTTTTTAAGAGTGATATTCAGCATTCCCTTTAAGTTGTTTGTTACAAAATGGCATTTGTGATCACCCTGGGCAAGACACTGTGTGAATCACCTGTCAGTTTGTGGCTGGAGGGTGGGAGGGGGAGGGAGTAGTGGAAGAGGGGTTTTGAGAGTAGTTGTAATAATAGTAATATCATTGAAATAGTGAGAATGAAACACTTTCAAGGTTTGATTTTGCATTCCCCTTCATTCAAGAGTAAATGTAAATAATATTTATATTCATTTAGAAAATGTGACTTGCTTTATGCGTCTGTTTCGAACCTGCCTGAGCCAAGGTTTTTGGCAAGAATTTGAAAACTGGAAATTTAAAAACTGGGTGTCCAAATTGTTCACTTACGATTACATTATCATGTAAATGACCCAAATTTACAACAGGGTGTCCAAAAGACACACAGGCACCCCTCTGGGGGAGCACCATGACCGAGCACCATGGCCTGGACCCTCAGGCTTCATACATAAATTGGGATTAACTGTTGCACAACGAGACAGAAGGGAATAAACACATTGGAGGCTTTTTTTTTTTTTTTTTTTTTTTAAAGTTCATGCTGCAACCCACTTCCACCCCCTCTTTCTTTGTGAGAGTACCACAGTTGTCACCTGCTCATGTGCAAGGCAAGTCCGACTGGGGTCTTAAACAGTGCGCTGTGTTCAAAGTCAGTGAAGTGCACCTAGAGCAACATGTGTTTATAGACTCTTGCAAGTTGTTGTCCATAAATGCAACAGGACGTTTTTAAGGTATCCTTGTTCAGAGAGAAGCTCCCTGGAGTGTGTACTAATCCTCTTTTCCTTGATTAGTTCCAGTTAAAAACAGAGCAGGTGGCATTTGTGTTTGATTAGTTCTCTCTTTAAAGAAATAAAAAGGGAAAGAAAATCGATGATGGTTTTTATTGGATATTATAAAAAAATTGCGGAGGGAGCCGATGGGCAAAGCAGGTCCTCTGTAAATCCGCACAGCACCTGTCATGATTATCCAATCCTCGTTACATTTTAGGGAGAGTCTAAAAAATGGATTTATAACTAACAGCCCCCTCATTGGAAAATGGTTTAAGTAAGAGGACTTGAGCTTTGGATCAGGGACTGAACAGGGACTGTGGCTTCTCTACCACAAATCTTTTAAAGGCTGGATCGATAACGATATGAAGATGTCCAAAGCCTGCGCCTGAACTTCAGAGTGTGTCTCGGTTTCTGGCTGTTTCACACTGCAAGCACCATCTTTGTCAGGTACCCTGAGGGCAAACTGGAAATCAATATGAAGTGGGACTCAATATTGCCGGCACCAGTCTACTTTGAGCATGAGACTCATTTTGACCACCATGCACTCATATTCCAGATTGGGAAAAATAAAATAAAAACAAAATTGAACAATTGTCCTACTTTGTTCTTAATTCTATTTTTAATTCTATTTGTTGTTTACCACCTTGCTTTTTTTCTGTGTGCTTTCTGACTATCTCCTCTTCAAGTACTTCCAGTTACCTGTTAATGTTACTTTTGTCATTTAGCTTTCGAGAAAGACTCTGCTAAGGCTCGATACGTCAGGCCATTAACTATTTTTAAATTTTGTTTTTTATTTTGTGCGTACATTTTTTAATGTGAGGAATGCATTCGAATGGTACATACACCATCGCCAAATTGCTGCTTAACTGTAAGCAAATTTTTTCGCTAGCTTCAACAATTTACTTGCATATGCGTACTTCACAGGTTAGTAAGAAAATTAGGCGGCCCGCTTGCACGTTTACCATAAATTTGCATTGTTACGTCATGCATTTTCGTACAGTGAGCACCGGAAGGTTAGCATGCCTTTTTGGTTAGCATCGCTTTGAAGTAGAAATTGCTCATTGAGCAACATCGCCCATTAAGCAGCTCTATGAAATTGGGCCCAGGGTTTAGTCTCCCTTTAATGCAAATAGCATTTACTTCAGTAATAAGACATGTTAATTGAGGGTACATATCATAGTGAATTATATTATTCCACAATACTGTTTACACATAGCAAATATTTAACTTGCGTTTGAGTCAATTTTATATTAGGCCCTACATGACTTCAAAATGTCAAACTCAGCATTGCGAATAACATGTGCTGATGTGGGTAATATTTTGTGATCTGTTTGTTACAAGTCCGTTAGAACGTTTCTTTTCATATTTTTTTATATTTAGAGTTATCAATATTTTTCATTTGAAATTAAATGTGTGACTCACCCAATCTCTCCCTAATTATTTTTATTTTTTTACAACTTTCACAATTGTCCTAGTTTCAATATTGCTGGGTTAAAACAAAAGTGAAATTATAAAATTGACTATTGTAGGCCTATATGGCCCCTAATAGATCCCCCCCCCTCTCCCCTCCCCCTCCCCAAACAAAACAGAAAAAGAGGGAAGTTGAAAGAAAAGGAAGGCACCATTATGTTTTACAGACTCTGCAAGAACATGACCTTGTTTACACTAAAGTCAGTTTCAGGGACATACACAGTATGAAGGTTTTAATAATTCATAAATTTTCCTCTGCATGAAAAATCATCTGTGATATTCCACAGACGCCGCACTTTAATTAAATCATCATTTACCTACGCGATGTAAAAAATCCTACATCTTGCCTGAATAATTTTTTCTTTCCGCAGTTTTGTCAAGCTGACGTCAAAATGCGGCAGTGGTTAATTTGCCTCGACGTCGACACTTTTTATTTGAGGAGCGTCTTAAAATGCACGACACAATAAACCGAGACCTTGACCATCGGGTGAATGTAAAAACACTAGGAGAGAAAAACAAAAATCCTTGCTGAAGTTAAGAATGCCAGTAAAACTGCGTTCTCATTCAGCGCAAGAATAGGTTAATTTCTAAATTGCTGCTGCGTCGTCGTCGTGACCTTGTGTTTTTGTGTACCAGTATAAAAATAAATGAGACTGCCTGGCGGCTACAATCAATACAGTTTTGGGGAAATTATGCCCAATTCTATCTACTGTGGTATACGTTCTAATTTAAGCAAGAGAATGGAGAGACAGAAAAAAATGGAGTAGAGGAAAAATGTAAAAGATCCGCTGTTGCAGGCAATCGTTTTATAGCGGGAAGAAAAGAACTGTTGGTTGGGAGAAATAGATATTGACGTTTAATAAAATCCTCTCGGTGAAATTCAGAGGAATGAATGGTGTGACCCTGGAATTCAAGAGATTCTTTTTTTCGCGATGGAATTACGAGACTGTTATGATAGAAGGAAAATTTGTGAGCGTAATTTCTGGTAGGGTCTTAATTTGTAGAATGTGTTTTTATCCTCTCCGTCAATAGAGAAATATTGATTGGAAGATTTCTGTTTATTAAAAGAAGTATCCATCATTTTGATTGGCCTCAACCTGTAAAGAAGGGTTCCGTGTTTGATGCTTTTTGAAGGGTAACTTTTGCCTGTCTTATTACTGCTGCTTGTTCAAATAAAATTTATTACATGGTAAACTCTCTAGAAACTCCCGTTCTTGTGAAGATTCTAGTCTTACAAAATGAACTTCTTTCTTGTAAAATAAACTTTATTTTTATTTTTTTATTATCCCAGGGGATAATGGTTAATATGCAACATTTCACAAAATCGTACATCAGATCGTCAAAACAAACGTACAGTAATAGAGAAAGCAAGCCACATAAACTCTGGTCCAGTAAAAGTTGTTTAGCTCAATACTAAACCATGCTATTGCTTAGTCTGTTGCAGACCTGCTATTTGCAGAGGCAACGAATGCCTCCATGGCCCCTGGTCATTGCCTTGGTGCCCTTGAAATGCTACAGTAGAAATTTAAAACTTCCTTGTAGAAGAGACAGGAGAAATGCCTTGGTGCCCTTGCCATTTCAAAACAAAGCTCACAGGCCTGACAGTCAGAGATTGTGATTTGGTTAAAGGCAGTGGACACTGTTGGTTATTGTCAAAGACTAGCCTTCACAGTTGGTGTATCTCAACATAACCATAAAATAACAAACCTGTGAAAATTTGAGCTCAATCGGCCATCGAACTTGCAAGATAATAATGAAAGAAAAAAACACCCTTGTCACACGAAGTTGTGTGCGTTTAGATAGTCGATTTCGAGACCTCAAGTTCTAAATCTGGGGTCTCGAAATCAAATTCGTGAAAAATTACTTCTTTCTCAAAAACTACGGCACTTCAGAGGGAGCCGTTTCTCACAATGTTTTCTACCATCAATCTCTCCCCACTACTTGTCACCAAGAAAGGTTTAATGCTAATAATTATTTTGAGTAATTGCCAATAGTGTCCACTGCCTTTAATAAGTTGTCAAACGATTGGGGAAAAAAAAGGGTAAAACTGAACATGTTGTAGCCTTTTCCACAGCCTTTTTGGATGCGATATTAGACATGTGTACAATGTACTTTTACAATGTTGGGGGGCCCGATGATCTGTTTAGACGATCTGACTGCTGGAGAAAAAGACTAATCAAATCAGAAAGTGCGCACAGCCCACAGTCCTCGGCTCCACCTGTTGGCAAAAACAACTCTCTAATGTACTTTTCATCCACAGGTTGAAAACGTGATTTGAGGAGCGTATTATTTGAAAATATATTTTATCAGCTTAGCTTAATCAAACAAATAAAACCTTCCCATGTGACGTTTTGAAGTATCATCGCTGTATCTCTGTAGATTCAAAGTATGTCCATTGTAGTCCACCATGGCTTAGTTGACTGAGAAGGGAAAAAAAGGTGTTAAAATCCTATTCTACGACCCTCATTTTTCAACCGATTCAGATACATGTAATTCCCAGTAAATCTGTACATGTACAATGCAATTTTGAATGTTTCAAACGGTAGTATCACATTTTTGAGAAATTACTGAAAATCTCGACAAAATGTGTCCACGGAGAAAGAATAATATGTGACACAACTTGAGAAATATTTCTGACAGTAGCAATTTTGGGGGGATAAAAACTGACACCTTTTTCCTAAACCACATTACTTGGAAATGGAATGATTCTCTAAACGCTTTAAATTATCGAAAGCTGCTTTACTTTCTAACCAAGTGAGAGATTTCATTGCCACAATTTTTAGAGGTTTACCTTAACCTTCCCTTTAAGGTTAGACCTGGGCTCAATTTCATTGCTCTGCTTACCGCTAAATTCTGTGTTTACAATCACGATTCACCACTTATGTGAAAGCGCTATCTTTGTAAGCGTAGAATACACACGTGCAGAATCAACATTTTGCTGCTAACCTGTGCAATACGCCATAAGCACAGAATTCCCTGCTTCCGAAAGCGCCGATTCTGGCGGTAATCAGAGCCATGAAATTGGGGCCTGTTCTGTAACAATTTGTGGAAGTCCTAGAAATTGACAAGGAACCCGTCAACAGAACGAACACTACACTTCATTTTCGCGGCACCTGTAAAATATGTATAAAGATATCACAGGTGCTTTTCAATATCGTAGACTGTAGACGGATTACCTCCCTACATCCTCCAGGTATCTACTTTCTCTCTAGTTCGGTCTTTCTTCAAAATCCACTGTGACCTACTTCGGGGATAACCTTTTTTTCCCCAAGTGCTTAGAGTTCCCATGGTAACAACCGCACCAATTTTCTGCAACTGTTGTTGTTGTTGTTTTTGTCTGGTTGGCTGTATATGGGTACGGTCCCAATGGGCATATACAACCCATCGAGAGAGGTGTATTTTGATGTAATGTATTTTGATTTGTTTTTATGTCGGGCAGGTTGAAGTGTTTCTCTCGTTTGGCATTCATTTTGTATTCAGTGTCTGGTTTACATGCATAGTAATACCAGTGGTGCATTTCAGTGAAGGATAGAATGGTCGGTGGTGCTTTTGGAACCACCAAAAACACAATTACAGTATCACTGCAGAACAATAGTGTATGATGCTTCAATAAATCAAGGATTTTTCCTTGTTCTTTCAATTTTTTTGGCCAAATGATTTTTTGGCCCTATATTGGTTTTGTACAGCTAAGTGAAATGAGACCTACCTTGGTCTGTAATACAGTTTTTGAGAAAGAGGTAATATCTTATCTCACTCAATTAAAAAAAAGACCTCAGCAGACGTCTTTTATTATGTGTCTGAGTGAAAGCACACAAATTTGTGCAACAAGGGTGTTATTTCGTCCACTATTCTCTTGCAACTTCGACGACCAAGTGAGTCCAAGTTTGCGCAGATTGATTATTTTATACATTGCGTTGGGATATCCCAAGTGAGAAGAGTGGTCTTTGACAATTACCAAAGGTGTCCAGTGCCTTTAACAAAAAAAACTGTTTTAGACCATGCTATGATTAGGAACTTGAGCATAACTAAAAGAGTCTAAAACACCCCCAAGGTGCAACTTCTCCTTCCGGACGGATGTATTAAGGTTGAAATTCATTCACTTCAGTTGCAATTTCACCGTCCCATTATTCACTGTCCTCCCACATCAAAGTCAATTTCCTCCAGAAACAACGGAGTGAATGGACGGAGAAAAAAGACATTATGAGGAAACAAAACAAACACACCCAGATTGAAAATCAGCCAAGTTATGATCCTCCACAGACCACTCAATTGTGACACAAAACTCTGGCTTTGAGTCCCATGGGACTGAACCAAATTGTTATCAACAAGCTTTCTCGCCCAACCCCCCCCCCCCCCCTAATCCACCCGTGTCTAACCATGTCACAAATCGTATTGGTTCACGGAAACAAAGTGAGTGAATTTTCCTTATGAACACTGACATTTCCTCAAGTGGGCGAACTGCTGGCATGTGTACTTTCTTTTATTTACAACATTTCATTATTCTAATGACAAGTGTAATTTCTGTGCTTTTTAATCTGCAGGGATTACAGCATTCAGATGATTGTGCAGCGGTCCAATGTGAGATGTCATTCGTTGATTGAAAAAAAGAATTCAGCTCCGTGGAGTCTACGTACTACTCCGCTACAAAGTCAAGTTGGCTGGCTGCAACCTGGGGGAACAAGAAGCAAGCTACGAAGCCACACAATTTCCCTCGTATTATTCCCGGGATTATACCGGGATTATTTCTTTTTTTTCGTATCCTGAAGGTGAATATAAAAAGGGATTAACTCTCAGACCGATGTGGTTTGTGGGTGAAGGTTTTTTTCTTTTCTTTTTTTTCTTTTTTTTCCTAAAGGATGGATGAAGAGATTAAGAATTGATGGGGCCGTAGTGAAATGCCTTTGACATGAATGGGATTGGAAGCAAATCTGAAGAGGATTGCTTCCTAATTCCCAGGTGGAACAGAAGTTCTTGTAAATAATACAACACGTTGTTTTGTTGCTCTTTTTTAACTGGACCTCTGATCTTGCTCTATGCTCTGATAGAGCTGTACTGTAATACTAGTGATCAGGGCCCAATTTCATAGCACAACCAGTAGCTAAGCATAATGAAATTACGCTTACCAGAATAAGGTTACCAACCAAACTACATGTACAATGTCACAAGCGCAATTTGTGACTAGTAACCTGCTCATTTCTGCTAAGCAGAAATTTGTTACCAAATAATTTGCGCTTGCAATCACCAGTCCTCGCTTACAAGGCAAGCATAAAGTTTCTGTCCTTCATGTACATGTAGCTGTGTAAGTAAGGAATATCGGGTAATGAGTACGCACAGGTGAAAGCAAAAGAAATTCCCTGCTAACCTGTGAATTACACTTGAAGTAAGCGTGGATATGTTTCTGTTTGTGCCGATTCATTACTTTACGATAAGCAGAGCCATGAATTTGGGCCCTGTACCGCATTTGACAAGACAGCCAGAAAGGCTCATCAGTTCAAATGTAAACCCATATCAGCACAGTTGCAGGGATTTGTTTGTTAGTTATTTAGGAGCAACAAACAGTGGTTGCAGTTATTCAGCTTATAAATGCATCTTACATTAAATGTAACCAATGTATTATGCATCACAAGGGAAGTATGTACAGTCAAGTGTTAAAGGCACTGGACACTTTTGGTAATTGTCAAAGGCCTGTGTTCTCACGTATCCCAACATATGCATAAAATTGGTCATCAAATTTGCAAGAGAACAGTGAAATAAAAGTGCCCCTATTGTGTGCTTTCAGATGCTTAAAAAAGGCTTCAGTCTAGAAGTATTTTATCAGATTCAAATAATTTGAGTGAGAAATTACCTCTTTCTCAATAACTACGTTAGTTCAGAGAAAGGCTTAGCTCGTTACCAAGAATGTGCTTATCTTGAGTAATTACCAATAGTGTCCAGTGCTTTTTAGGATCCTGAATCTACAGTGTACTTTCTAATTACACACTTCACAAACCTAGTTGCTCGTTTAAGTTACGAACCAATAAAAAGAAGTACAACGGATCCCACACGTCCACGTACGCAACCTGGATCTAATAATGCAGAACTCGTTGCCCAAGGTCACATGACTAATTTGGCCAATCAAGTTTAGAGGTGCCAAGTCATCCATGCACAGCCAATCAGCAGCCACCTTTGGTAAACAACAATTAAATCACAAGCAGCCGGTATGCGTAAATCAAAGGTCATCTTTGAAGGACTGTTCGGACTCGTCCATGTTTTTGAGAAGTGAAGATCAGATTTTTGTAGGACCTTTCTTCGTGTAAACATTTGAGCCGCAGAGATTTCATAAAAATTGTGAGGTTTTTCTCTTTTGCTCAGGAAATGAATACCTAAGATTTTAAAGACCGGGCAGTTTTTGAACAATTTAATCTGCACCTCATTCCTGTAAACTACACTGTAATTTGTAATGAAAGTCTTGCATTTTCCAGTAAACATTTGGTACATTGTTCCTTGTTTAAACAATCTAGAAAGCATTACATAATATGTACTTTACTTTTAAGAAAGCATATCAAAATATTTAAAATATGAGCATTTCTCAATATTCATATATATTTTAAACTCAAGTTTTAACTAATACCCATTTGGAAACAAAAAGTATATTCCCATCAAAAGAAAGCGAATTATTTAAACATGTCAAAGGATTGTTCAGTTGCGCTGAAATTATTCTTGATCAGAAAAATTGCAAAAGATTCTTCCGTGGTGGGAGATTGAATGACTTTGTATGAATAATTTGATAACTGACGTCAAGGATGGGATTCAGTCATACACAGTTGTCAATCACTTGTGTGATTAACGATGCAGTAGTGTCCCTCTGTACAAGATTGTAATCTCTTCATCACAAATCTCCATCAAGGTTTGCGGTATTGAATGCCATTAAAGAGACAACAGACCTAGGCCAACTTTCATAAAGCATGTTAGCACAAAACAACTGCTAAGCACAGAAAGCATATGGGTTAATAGAAACGGGTTACAGAGCCAAGTTGTTGTGACCATGGAGGTAGAAGTCTCCATGTTGTGACCCGCTAAATCTTTGCTTAGCAAGGAAATTCAACATAGCAGTATTTTCTGCCTAACAGCTTTATAAAATTAGGCCGGTAACCTTATTTTGGTAAGCATAGTTTTGTTGTGCTTAGCATCCTTTTATGCCTAAGCAGACGTTAGGAAGAAAATACTGCATAGAATATTTTCTTGATAAACAAGACATGAGTGTGGCATCAGTCGTAACAATGAATTATAGCTGGTTACCTATATCTGCTGTTAAAGCAAGATTTGTCTGTGCTTAGCAAATTTTGGTGCTGTTGGCACACGATCTTGGTCTAGTTCCCCGTGTAATCTGACAATCATGACTACTGTTTCTCATATGAACAAGAACAATGTGCCAGACTATTCTCCTCCAAGCCTCTGATTATAACTAAACTAAAATGCGTCTAATCAAGAAAAGGGATAAACCAAGATAGTTCTACTTTAAAAATGAACCTTTGATATAATTAAAGTTATCAAATAAATATTTCAGAAGCGGAGTAGCTCATCGGGGAAGATTTACAAGAAACAACCACTTTGTAAAATATTGCCGCTCATATTTATTCAGTTACCCTGGGGGGAAATTTTACTCACTTGTAAAGAGCAAAAGTAAATATTTAATTTGTTTTTCTGGGGGTAGGGAAGGCAAATTTTTACAGATTTAAAAGCTTAAGGAGTGCAATGAGTTCAAAACCCCCCCCCCCCCCTCCAGAAAAAAGTTGTGAATTCCAGCTAAACAGCTGAAGTGTAAATTAGTGTCGTTGAGATGCAATTTGCTTTATCAAAACTATCTCTGTTGTAGTCAATAATGAGATTATGGGCAAGAAGGCACTTTTAAACCACGATAATCTCATCAAAGCATCAGCCGAAGGACGAGAAGCAGATAATAACCTTCTCCCCAGAGGTATTATCTCAGAGATCATGACCTCTTTTTAATGGGATCAAGGTTGATTTGAAAAGCTGTCCAAAAGAAAACCTTGCGGGGTTGTCGGCTTTGCATCATGTAATCCTTTCATGCTTGCATTACTTCCGGAGGAAATCTGACAGGGTTTTGTTTGATTATCTGTTGGGTATCCAAGGAATGTTTGAGGTACAGCAGAGAGATTTGGGACCAAATAAGAATACCTGAGAATTATATGAGAATATCTGTTTTCAAAGAATTTTAATCAATTTGTGTAACCGCGCGGTTGTTTTAATGCTATTTAAATGCAGACACGTACAATAAAATGCACCTAGGTGCACTTGTGAACATTTCGTTTCAAAAAGTACCGGAAGTAGTGTTTTTGAGATATCGCTGAAAAAAATATGAAGCGGTGTCCTCACAGGACGAATAATCTGGTATTGGACTGACACAATCTGAGAAATTATTTTACACTACAGTAAAAAAAAAATGCTTTATACTATCGAAAGCTGCTGTACCTTCTAACCAATTAACTTTTATTATCATCATTTTTTAGTGATTATCAAGTATTTTGTATGGCCTTCCATTTGCTGGACAGTGTCTGTACAAGCTTGGGGATACTTGGGGTGCCAGTCAGAAGACAAACAACGGTTAAATTCTGTGTGGCCAGGGATCACACCCTAGTTTGTGATACAACCTGGGAATTTGACTTGGCTTTTTCACAGCATTCACTGAAGTACATTCATTCCAGTACTTATGAGAAGATTTCTATAAACTTGCAGCTGAAGTGATGGGAATTCACCGGAGCCTTTCTCAATGTCACGATGTTCTTACAAAAAACCTCCACGCCTCAGTTGGTTTAATCACACGTTATAATAATGCACGTGTACATATATCCATACAATAGACACAAGAATGTAGAAAGGCCACAAGGTGGACATTTTTTAATTCATTCACGCATCGTTGCAAAACCTCTTTAAAAAATGCTCTTGAGTTACGTCAGGAATTTTTTTTCGCAGAAAAGGCTGCCATTCCTTACAAGGTGAAGTGCACTTTGACTAATTAAACCAGCAAAGAACCCCTTGGAAAGAGAGAAAACAAACTGGAAAAAAACCTGGAAATTCATGGGAACCATTTGGCATGGGAGATCTCATGGCTCATAATACCCTCAAGTGTTTTGATCATGCAAAGCATCTTTAAAGGGAAGGTATATATACGTTTAGTAATCACTCTTAAAATTAATGGCAATGGAAAAGTTTTGGTTATAAGCCAACAGCAGTTTTTCGATAGTATAAAGCATTTTGAGTAACATTTCACTTGGCAGTAATGTGGTCATGTAAAAAGATATCTGTTTTTATTCTCCTAAATTTGAATCTGAGAATCGTTTCTGTCAGCGGTAATAATTCTCAGATTGTGTATTCATGTTAGGGATTAATCTTTCTGCGAGGACAATTACCGCTCCATATTAGGCAATATCACCAAAACGCTAGCACTTTTTCAAATGAAATTTGTACAGGTTTGTCGCATCGTGTGTATCCACACCTATATAGGATTTAAACAATCAAATGGTTTTAAAGTCCTTACAGGAACAGTTCAACATTGGGACTGTCACCTTCATGAAGCAGACGCATAAAGTCTAATTTTGTTTTCAATTTTCGGCTATTAAAGCAAAAAGTTTATACATTTTAAACTTTACTTGTGTGGTTTTTTTTTATTGGAAAAACACAAACCAGAGAAGGTATTTCATTTGATATCTTTATGGCTCAATATAAAGAATTGACTAATAAAATAGTTTTTTCAAAAATACCCTAAAATATGTTACAGCATAAAAATGACACGGATCATCATAAAGCCACCCAGATTTGGTGGATGTATGGCCATCAGATCATCCCTTCTCTGAACTTGGCGTGGGGATCTCGGTAGATTGATCATAACAAATGATCAGCAAACCAGGTGTTGAGTTGCCATACACTGATGGGTTCTGAAGAATTTCAGAAGCTTCTGAGCCAAAGGGTGCGAGGATAGATGGGAATGATAGTCCTCTGGCCAGAGGCGAGAAACGGACGGACATTTCCCCGAAGCAGATGTTAAGCTGTTCCTTTAAGTTCCGCAGCGCTGTGTCCCTTTTCACAAGGTGAAGTGTTGTGCATGACTTTACCGTCTCCAGTTTTGACACTCTATCACTATCTCAAGCATTCCACACTTCTCAAATTAATCATGGTGTAAATGAGTTTGCATTAATGCGCTGACGAGTAAATTATTCACCGTGACCTTTGACATTATAGCACGGTTGACCTCAGCGGAGGGTACAGGTAGAATATATATATATTATTGTCGGGATGCATGCCTTTTGTTAGTGTCCCTCTTTCAAACTAATAAATCGGGGGCCAGTTTCATGAAGCCTGTGCGCACAAAAATCTGCTATAGTGTAAGTGCAGAAAAGTAGTGCTTAGCCGAAACAAGTTACCAGCTAAATTACATTAAATTTACATTGTTGTGGCTGGTGCCCTTCTCAATTGTTTGCTTAGCAAAGAAAAATGTGTCAAGCAGTATTTTCTGCTTAAAGACTTTATGAAATTGGGACCTCAACAGAGGCGTGGAGGCAAATAGTCAAGGGCCAGTTTTGTAAAATGAGGATTAGCAATATCATCTCTATTTCCATAGTCTGGGAACCAGACAGATAGATGTAGATGCTATATGTCTGAACTAGAGAGGGTCAGCTACCATACCGTTTGAAACCCACGTTGAGAAAATCATATCAACTTTTCAAATCCAAGATGCCTAATTTTCACCAATTTCATGTGTCAATGTATTTTTCAGTTGTGCAATTTCTACCACAAGTTGCCAGTAAAGCATAATTTGTACATATTTCTAAACTGGGTTAGTTCGTAATCCCAAGTTGTTATCACTAGAAACAGAGTGTATATATATTTCATCTTTTATTCCAGTTTGATAAAAAGTTATGTGTATTTTTTGTCAAATCTATCTCAGATGGTAATAACACATCTGCATGAGATTTTACATGGTGTCACCGTAAACCTTACTTACTTATTATTTGCACTCCACAAAGTAATTCAATCAATTGAGCAATTCAATGGTTACTCACATTACGTTGGACACAATAATTAATTTAAAATCTGGGGATGGTTTCTTTTGGCTAAAACAACTCTCCCTGTCAGGAAAAAAACCCTGCTTTCTGTGGTCAATGAATGAAAAGCGTAAATAACTGTGAATTTGCCTCTTCGTAGACATGCATGATACTGTGTCTGTGAATGTATGAATGTTAGTCGCTCTTCATTATTTGTAAGTAAAGATATGTCCTTCATTATTTGTAATTTGTAAGTAAAGATATGTCCTTACATTTTTTTTTTTAAGTACTGCCCAAGTCTATTTTGTGTTCAATTTTGTCCGATGGTCCTCAAAGCTCAAAGCAAAAGCTGTGTTCACTAAATTGAAAGAAAAATGAAAACTCTTGAGAAAAAAATTATGACAGAGAAAGATATGTGGCTCTGATGCCGTTATGTGTGCATTACGTATGCATGGTGTTCATGTAGGCTTAATGTACGATGCATAACGTGTAAATCGGTCTCACTCCCCGGTTGTTTCTTGTTTTTGTATATTATGCATGTAAATAGAAAGAGAGGCTGCCCACCATGAAAGAATCTGTGGTAGACATGGTTAACAAGAAGAGCTATCCTGTGATTATTTTGACACTGAGCGTGATTGGCGTTGACAAACTGCTGTGTCTCACTGACAGTGCAGCTTTGTTGATAGTAGACTGTGTTATTTTTGTATAGAGTATTGATTCCTTACTTCAGTGTTGTGTAAACATTTTTGGAAACTAACTTACATAACTTACAATGAAATTGCATCGTAAAATGCTGTGAAAATTATTAACTGGTAATAACACCTCTATGAATCGGTCAAAATCAATTCCCTGGTTTTGCCTGAGCTTGGTTGATTCGGTATTTTAAATGGAGCGTCAGGTGAGGTTTGTGGTAGCACCATGTGTGAATCTATTTTGAGTGATTGAGGACTTGACGTTTCGATCAGTATGCTCTGATCGTCTTCCTCCTGAAGAGGATCAGAGCATACTGATCAAAACGTTGGGTTAGACGATCAGGGCATACTGATCGAAACAATGAGTGGTCATGATCAACCACTGGTTTTTCTTGGAACCACCACTACTTAAAAGAGATTAACACAAACTTCTGCGAACGTCACCTGATCATACTCCCACCATTTTTAGTTTCAAATCCTACTGACTAATTTGTGGGTTAGGTCAATTGAGTATTTAATTGAATCCTAATTCATTGCCCGACTTCATTGCGATGATTCAGATCATACCTACTATGTACAATGTACACTGACACTTTTCAAGGTGCTTGACTTTCAGATGTATAAAACTGACACATGAATTTAACATACTCTATACATTACATGTTCATGTACATGTATAACACTCTATTGAGATTGACTCCAGCTGTCTCTTAAACAAAATTACACCCAATTTGGCGCAGATGTTTCCGTTGTAGCTCAATTTGTTTTGAGAGAAAAAATTTGTCAGTCGTGGTAATTTTGTGTTGGGTTGGATGGTCTGTCTCTGTCCTTACTCTATGGTTTATACAGTTCAGTTCTGCACACACAGAAGCCATCGTGGACAGTCTGTTTGAAATCTGCGAAAATGAAATTTAGCTTATGCCGGAACATCTGTGTCTCGCTTAGAAACTGAATCTCAAACGATAATTCATTTGTTGGCAGACAATTATGAGAGAAATATACTAGGTATCATCTTGAACCAAGGCTATATGAGGATTGTCAGTGCTTTGTAAACAAACACATTTCAGTTAATGTTTGTCCTTTCTCAATCAAACCTGTTTAATTTGTATCGGGAAAAAGTACTATGTTAAGGTATTGGCTTTTAAAAAATATCTCTAAGCCTAAAGTTTCTCATACATTACTGGATTTGTCGGTATTCCTTTCAATGAAAGAAACCAAAAGGGTCAAGCCCTGGTCATACTTCCTGCGAATGCAAAGCGAATTCGCATGACGCAATCATCTTTACACAGTACCTTTCCAATAGGAGACTTTCCAACGCTAGGCGGCAGCAGACATACCGGGTAAATTTCCATTGTTTACGTAGTTCTGAACATGCGCATAATTCTGAGAACGATGGATTTACCCGGTAAGTCTGCTGCCCTCTATCGTCCCAGAAAGTCTCCCATTGTGCAGCGAGAACATTTGCTTTGCACAAAGTATTCGCAGGAAGTATGAACCGGGCTTAACACAATGATACATGAGTTACTGGAGAAGAGATATCTAAACCAATCAATCAAACAAACAAAAAGTTTTTCACCAAGTTGACAAAACGGCGGCAAGTGGATGCAATGTAATTGTGTCGTACTGTCTGAAACTCTACTACACTCTTTTCTGTACATTGATGTTGAATGTGTAACTAGCCTGTGTATATTTGTGTACAAAACAAGAGTAGGTTTAACAATCTACTCCTCTAACATTAATTATTTATAATTCTATTGTAAACAGAACTGTAATGCTAGCTGAATGTGCTAACCAACCCAAATACATTGTACAGTATAATTGTATCATCACCACTGCATTGTGCCTCCTATAGAGTTTTTGATTAAAGCCATTGGACACTTTCGGTAAACAGTATTGTCCATGTCCCACACTTCGTGTATCACAACTTATATATAAAATAACAATCCTGTGGAAATTTAGGCTCAATCGGACATCGGAGTCGGGAGAAAATAACGGGAAAACCCACTCCTGTTTTCGCGCGTTTCGCCGTGTCATGACATGTGTTTATAACAAATCCGTAATTCTCGCTAACGAGAATTTATATATTGTTTTACCGTTTTCTCAAAAAGTAAAGCATTTCATGGACTAATATTTCAAGAAAAGTCTTTCACCATTACCTTCTGTAAACCCTGTAAATTATTTGTAAATCTGTGAACTTTTTTTTTCTGTACCGAAAGGGTCCAATGGCTTTAACATCCGTATAATGTATAAAGTAAATTATGAATTGTATGTACAGTGATTCACAGCATTATGTAAAAAAAGTAACTGTAAAGTGCACCTTCATTAAGAGAAGTGTTGTATTAATACAGAATTAATTCACGAACAGGGGCCAAATTTCGAAGAGCTGCTTACAGTAAACAAACAAGTAGGTAAGCACAACAAAATTATGCTTATCAGAGTAATGTTAACGGCCAAACTACCTATGTCATACAATTGGTGTACTGCTCATTTCCGCGTAGCCTTAGCAGACAATTGTTTGACAATAGCACTTTATGAAATTGGGCTACGCATTGTTACAATCAATGAAAAACTGCTTTGCAGTTGATACCACAGGAGCATCTTTGCTTATGTCATCATAATACTGATGAAGTTTCTACTATGATATTGGCTTTTAAACTTCAATTTGAACGTCATAATCGCTTTAAGTATTTGATTCACCCAAAGGTGTATGTCCCCGGAGCTTGTTCTTGAGATTAATATAGAAGTATGATACCACTGTCTGTTGATGTGTTATAAGGCATCCGTTTTAGATCAAACCTGTAGGTCTTATTGTTTGCTGTTAACTCACCTAGTGCTTTCACATCATTGCCAAATCTTTTTTATATGTGGGGATGGGGAGGGTAAAGGATGGGGTTGGGGACTAAAAGGGATTGTGAGTTATGGGGGAGGGAGCTGTAAAGTAAATAGTGTAAATTAGAATTCACAAAATGGCTTTAACGAGTAGAGTCTCACATGTTGCATTCAGGAATCTTAATTTCCTTTTGGATAATTTGTATGAGTGCCACAGTTTATTTATTTGACTTTGGGTTGCGCTTGTAAAACAAGAAGACAATTTTTTTTTTTACCCGATCAAGCTCTTAAGTCATGCCCTGTTGGCGGTTGGGGAAAACAATTCATGTGGATTTTTTTCTCCTCAACATTATCAGTCTCTGTGCATGGGGGCTTTAGAGTCCATCTTTTTTTTCTGTAGAATCTGTCAGGTTTGCTATATTGTGAATTAATATTCCTGAGCAGCACTCTTCAAGAACGCTCAACAGACCTGACAAGATGCAATAACACTTTGATGCCTCATTTGTAAGAAGGGCCTTCTGTTTTTTACTCAAGTGCGATCGTATAAAAATAAACCTTCCCATGCAGCCCTGATTCAGTTAGCGACTCGAAAACAGCGGCCAGGAATGGTGCACTGCCCCTGCCTTAATGTCATCGACAGGGGGCATAGCAACGAGATTTTCTTGCTCACAGTTTTTTTTTCTTTCTTAAAGGCACTAGACTTCTTTGGTAATAAGTCAATAGCAGTATTCTCACTTGGTGTGTCCCGGCATATGCATAAAATAACAAATCTGTGAGAATTTGAATTCAATTGGTCATGGAGTTGCAAGTGAATAATGAAAGAAAAAACACCCTTGTTGCACAAATTTGAGTGCTTTCAGATGCTCAAAAAGGCTTCAGGCCTGAAGTCTTATAAGTTATAATGTTTAAGTCAGAAATTACCTCTTTCTCAAAAACTATGTTTCCTCAGAGGGAGTTGTTCCTCACCATGTTTAATACCATCAACAACTCTCCTTTGCTAGTTACCATCAGTGGTTGCATTACCAGAGGATGATAACAACTTGAGAAGAGCAATTTTGGGTCCAAACTAACGTTGACTGAACAAAAAACAAAAGTTGAAAGCCTGTGGAGGTTGTGATTATGTTCAGCCTCCCCCACGTCCATGTGGGTGTGCGTTGTGTCAGCGATAGTGCCACTGAACCAACTAATTGCTCCACTGAGGTTTTTTTCGCTTTGCACGTTTAATGAGATTGTTAACAAGCAACGCCCCTGGCGGTCTGAGTTTACATATCAAATTAAACAATTTACCGGTGACATAATGTAAGCGGCATTTGGTGTACGTCTACCCATTATATGTTCACACAGACAGCACTCCAATTGTCGTGCCTCATGTGAACTTTGACACACACCATGACCTTTGACTTGTTGATGTGTGATGTCTTGTGTCAATTATTGCCACTTGTTTCTGGTATCTGGATCGAAGTCCTCCAGTGCCAACTCCGGGCATGTGTCTCAGTTTCCTTCTCGATGGGTAACTTTTCTGTGTGAAATTTCAGATTCAAATTGCCGTTCATTAGGGGGGGGGGGGGGGAGAATGGATTTGTTTTTAGAACTGTCACTTGAAAAGAGTTAAATTTTACGCTTGCGGAATCTTGTTACAGCAATTGGTAAGGTGAGATGGTAAAAAGATACCCCCACCCAAGATGTTTGTCATCTTGTCTGTAACTTCGGACTGAGGTTCTATCCGCGAGACGGGGCCCCCGGTAACTCACTCGTGTTGCCCCAGCAGCACTCGTATTTCAAGTACCCTTACCGTATATCAGTGGCATGTGTCAAATAGTGGTTTGATTTGGGCCGTACATTCTTCACAAGTCGGACCTAGATTCTCTGAAGGCAAGCCAGGAATTGTCATGTTCTCGCAGGCGTGATTTTTTTCCTATTTAAGTCTGATTTCCCATGTTTTGGCCCTCAGAAAAATTGTTACTAAAAACCCTGAAAGAGTAAATACAAGCCAACCATACATGTTTGTGAGCCTTTGTACTCGGTACAAGTTGTCTACCCTTTTTCTAAGGGTCAAATGATATGCCTGTTCTTGGGAGTATTATGTTTTAAAATTATTTTGATATATTTTGTTTTGGGGGTGGTGCTTGTTTGTGGTGCCATATTATATCATTTGAGAAATTTGAAACTATAGATTGCCAAATGTTTAGTGTAATATTAACTGTATCGGTTTTTCTTACCGGTTTTGAAGAAAAACCGTTTGGTTGTGCAGTGAAATGGGAAGCGTTGTATAATGTAAATTTAACTAAGTTAAAAATTAACAATGTGTAAATTATGTGTATTACAGTACATAGTAAGATATTACTGTACCAGTTGTATGATAACTTATTTATGATCTTATTTAATGGGGACTTTCTGACACTAGGTGGCAGCAGACATGCCAAATAATATTATGTAATTTGAGCTTGCTGCTCAATTCTGATATTTCTGCTGTCGCTTAGCGATTCATCGTCGCCCATTGTTACCGTCAAGATGCCTATATTGATTAATGTGTGTGGAGATGATCCTTTAATATTTTTAATATCATAATTCATAGCTAAAGTAATATCTTTCTATACAGAAATGTCCACTATGAGTCTATAGTCTTAATGTTGTCAAATCTCAACCTTGTGTGCTACTGTGTTTAATATATTATGTGATCATCTTTAAATTCGCATCCAGAATAGTGTACAGACCAGTTTCAGTGATGGCTCTGTTGATTATTCTGTTGATGACTATGACACTTTCTTGAAGTACTGGATTTCTTTTATTTTCTATTTATTTAACTATACTGATCTGTTATGATCCAACTTACATTGCTGGTTGGTATTGAAAATTATACAGAATAGTATACAAACCAGTAATGTGATAGCTCTGTTGATTATGGCATTCTGTACACATTCTGGAAGTACTGGATTTCTTTATTTTCTATTTATTTGACTATACTGATCTGTTATGATCCAACTTACATTTCTGGTTTTGATTTATATGTATTGAACATTATCTGTATTCAATATTATACAGAACAGCATACAGACCAGTATAGTGATAGCTCTGTTGATTATGCTATTCTGTATACTTTCTGAAAGTATTGGATTTCTTTTGTTTTTTATTTATTGCATTATGCTGATTTGTCATGATCTAACTTCCAATGCTAGTTTCAATTTATATGTATTGAGAAGTAACCGGAATAGCATACAGACCAATACAGTGATAGCTCTGTTGATTATGCCATTCTGTACACTTTCTGGAAGTAATTCAGTTTCTTTTATCTTCTATTTATTGCATTATACTGATCTGTCATGATCCAACTTTCAATGATGATTTCAATGTGTTGAGAAATATGCAGAAGAGCATACAGACCAGTATAGTGATAGCTCTGTTTATTATGCCATTCTGTACACTTTCTTGAAGTAATGGATTTCTTTTGATTGAACAAGCTTTACAGGGTAAAAGTCTTTACAGACTTGAGCCGCTATCAGTGTTTTAAGATTCATAAGGTTGTTTTTCCCGATGTCTGTGAACGCCGCCTGAATGTCATGCACAATTAAGCCGTATATATAAAAACTGAATTGTAATAATGTTCAATTGAGTGTCTTTACTCGTAAGTCCACTTAAGCCCACTGCGTCCTGTGATGGTCCCTGAAGTGTCTGTCTAACTGATGTTGTTGTGGCGACACTGCTATTAATGTGTATGTTGTGGTCCTCACTTTTGTCAGGTTTTTGTATGTGATTGTCTGGTAATAAAAAGGTCCAAGGTCCATACTGCAAATTGTTACTTCAAACACTACACCCAAGGGCTATAGTTCTGCAGTGGCTGCAGAATGTTTTCCATTTTCATTAAAACTCAACCTTTGAGATTTTGTGAAATTTTGCAAACCACTAAAAAAAGATACACTTTCTTTCAGTTAAAAAAAACACCCTAATATTTCCCCCCTGTTGAGTAAATTAAACATAATTTAGAATCCAATTGCCTACTTGCTATGGATCTAAGATTGACAGATTGCACCAAACAGCCTTGGGCCCTTGTCAAAAAAAATACTGTTCGCGCCGGATTTAGGCGGACAGAATGGCCCAACATCCCCCATCAGGAATGACCCATGTTGTCAAAAAATATGACTTGCCATGAGTTTGAAGCTAATTCCCCTGGAATGAATTGCCTAACCTGCTTGAGTCAACAAATGGGCACTTGATAGCAGCGGTGATCCGTTCAAGCATGGCTGCCTTCTGTCTTGATCACAAAGTGTCAATGGCATTGACCATGGATTTCGCTACATGGTAATATTAAAGTCACTGTTTTCCCTGGCCCGCAGTGGGGCAGTAAGCACCATGGGCAATGTTCGAGCGTTGACTTGAAGGTCCTTGCTCTTTCTATACCGATTCTGCATACTCTTACTAATTTTGAGGCAGTGGGTGTATTGAGTCATGTACGTTATGTAAAGAGCAAACGTGCCATTTGGTCCTTCCGCAAGACTAAATTGAAGGGGGTTTCCTCTCGGTGCATAGGTAAGACACTGTTTTCCCGAACAGTGGGGCAGTTAGCACCATGGGCAATGACCGAACGTTGACTTGAAGGTCCTTGCTCTTTCTATACCGATTCTGTATACAAATTTTGAGGCAGTTGATGAATCGAGTCAAGTGTTATGTAAAAGAGCAAACTTGCCATTTAGTCCTTACGCAAGAGTAGCTTGAAGACTCTGGGGGTTATTGTCCTCCTCTGTGCATACTTTGTATGATATGTTGAAGGTTTGAAAATCTCGCAGGTGTACAACAGAGACATTGTGGAGTCATTTGACATCCTTGAGTGTTCTAGGTACAGTCTATAAGGCCATGCCCGAAATGTTGGCTACAGCTACGGCTACGGCTAGATTTCCACGGCTAGATTTCCACATCATCTTGCCTTGAAGTATAGGATGCCCTTAGCAACAGCCTTAGCAACAGCCTTAGCAACAGCCGTAGCTGTAGCCGCAAATTCTGATACAACCTTAGATACCATTCCCTACTCATCTCTCACACTACATACTTGGTTGATGTCACTCTTCAGTCTAATCACTGAATAAAATAAGCAACATTCGGCGTTTGGTATCCCATTAATATTTGACCGTCTGCAGTATTCAGGTTATGCATTATGAGGTAGATTTGCAAACAGATTCAGATTATGACATTGTCAACCATTAAAGTGGTTCTTGATTAAAGGCAGTGGACACTATTGGTAATTACTCAAAATATTTATTAGCATAAAACCTTCCTTGGTGAAAAGTAATGGGGAGAGGTTGATGGTACAAAACATTGTGAGAAACGGCTCCCTCTGAAGTGCCATAGTTTTCGAGAAAGAAGAAATTTTCCACGATTTTGATTTCGAGACCTCAGGTTTAGAACTTGAGGTCTCGAAATCAACCATCTAAACGCACACAACTTCGTGTGACAAGGGTGTTTTTTTCTTTCATTATCTCGTAAGTTCGATGACCGATTGAGCTCAAAGTTTCACAGGTTTGTTATTTTATGCATATGTTGAGATACACCAACTGTGAAGGCTAGTCTTTGACAATTACCAATAGTGTACACTGCCTTTAATGTGTGACAGGTTGGGAAGGGCTGACATAGTCCTCCAACCACAGTCTGTAGAGTTACTACAGCACACACAAGCTATGTCCAATATTGGTAATTTTTTAATTGCAGTTCATTCTGAAACTTTCAGTTAAATACAGTTACGTCTCCAGCTCCAGGAGTGCGTTTTGGCGACCCCAACCAATTTAGCAAGTCGGTTGTCGGTTGGTCTGAACAGCATCAATGACCAATGTTTCTAGTTGGGGGTCGCCAAGACGCACTCCAGTATTAGGCAATCTTATGGCAGTATACCACAGAACAGTTCAACTATGTTTTGTTGTGAGAAATATTGTCAATATGAAAATTTCATATCAGCAGTGGTGTTTTGGTTTTTGTGATAAATTTGACATTACCAGTATCTATAACTATTGGATAACTGCATAAATTTATATATTATTCAAAAATCCTGGAATGTCAATGGAAAACAGCGCACCATATTAGGAATCTATTTCCGAGTGTGTACACAATTTGACTCCCAAATAATAATGGTAGAACATAAGCCGTTTTCACACGACAGTAATTAAGCAAGGGTCCCTTGCTTGAATTAAGCGCGGTAGCAAAAATGCTCCTCGTGTGAATGGACAATGTTTATACTTTCCAGAATTTGAGAAAATTTCACTAGGGACCCTAGACAAGGCATGCTCAAATTAAGCAAGGGACCCCTGCTATATTGCTTTCGTCTGAAAAGGGATATAGGTTGTAGCCGGGGTTGACGTCAGTCAATTGATACCTTTTTGTGTTACCGTTACACCATTGTGGAAGGGCAAAAGTTTCTGAGATGAAATGTCATTTTTCATTTACTGTATATGACTAACGTTACATGCATGCATACAATCCATACTCGACTAATTGATTTGTAAGTTAATTTATTCATAATAACTTTCATTCCATTATTTATAACTGTATTGACTTCAAACATTGTATTTCTTACTATTAATGTCAGTCCTTTATCTCTTTCCACATTTTGTCATCAGTTCAATGAACGATCAATAAATTATCCTCAATATGAAGAGAAAAAAACATCTGCTGTTGTTTTTCTTTTTATGATTAATATGTGCACTTTTAGTGCAAGGATGTTTCCATGGAAACTGTTTCCTGGGGAGGTACTAGAAGATGGGAAATTGTCATTAGGATCAATCATAGTTGACAAGGAAGTTATCTAATCTGTTCAAGTGAATTATATTTTTCTACAAAAATACATAAAGGCACTGGGTCGATTTCACAAAGACTTGGGACTAGTTCTAGGAGATAAACAAATTGCATGGATAGTCCTAAAGTTAGGACGAGTAACTGGTCCTAACTCGAGAAAAGACTAGTCCTAACTCTTTGTGAAATCCACCACATTTGGTAATGGGAGACTTTCTGGGACGATAGAGGGCAGCAGACTTACCGGGTAAATCCATTGTTCTCAGAATTATGCGCATGTTCAGAACTACGTAAACAATGGAAATTTACCCGGTATGTCTGCTGCCACCTAGCATTGGAAAGTCTCCTATTGACAAAGACTTATACTCTCACTTGGTGTATCCCAACATAATATGCAAAAATAACCAATCTGTGAAAATTTGGACTCGACTGGTCATGAAAGTTGCAATAACATTAATGAAAGAAAAAACACCCTTGTTGCACAAAATTGTGTGCTTTTAGATGCCTAAAAAGTCTTCTCACTAGTGTGTCTCAACATATGCATAAAATAACAAACCTGTGAAAATTTGAGCTCAATCGGTCGTCGAAGTTGCGAGATATTAATGAAAGGAAAAAAAACACCTTTTAGTCACACAAAGTTCTGTGCATTCAGATGCTTGATTTCGAGACCTCGACTTCTAAACTTGAGGTCTCGAAATCAAACTCGTGGAAAATTACTTCTTTCTCGAAAACTACATTACTTCAGAGGGAGCTGTTTCTCACAATGTTTTGTACCAAGGAAGCTGTTTTGATAATAACAATGTTGAGTAATTACCAATAGTGTCCACTGCCTTTAAGTAATTACCAATAGTGTCCACTGCCTTTAAGCGATGAAATAGGATTGGTAGAAAGCAAAATTACCAAATCGACATTATAGTGATATGTGGAAGCTGACTGGTTGTAAAATTTATACCAGTTCAAGATCCTCTGATGAATTGTTGTTGGTCTGAAGTATTTCCAAGACAAGACAACTATATTATTTGGAAACATAGACCCAAGTGACTTGCCTGTGGATTGGTGAAAGAACCCAAGACTGAGTATACAATTCTAAATACACATTGGTATGAGGGTAAAAGCAAATAAATACCCCCGTGCAAGAAATTACATCTATTAAAAATAATAATAATCACAAGAATTATTAATAGAGTTTATTTCATGCCTATTAGTCATTTCGTTTTGATGGATATACAATGGACATAATTATACCGTTTGAAAGAAATCATATCCGATTCAATTAGGCAATTGATTTTTTTTCAAATTTGATTACTACCGCTGTACACTGAGCCTAAGAAAAACCAACGAAACAGCTGAAAATGTTTGTATAAGAATAAAAAGTGGATGCGGTTGTTTTGTACTTTAAAAAAAAAACGGTGGAATTTTCAGCGCTATTTTAACTTAATATTGTGTGGCCACGCGGTTTTGCTGTTTTTGATGTTATCTATTAAGTGACAACGATAACATCACGTTGGGACATTGGCAGAAAGTCAATGTACTGACTATTATGGCTTAAAAATATTATACATAAAACCGTCATTCTCGTCTCTGCTACCATATGCTGCTACTGTATAGCATGCAGGCCTTTACATCAAAGTGTTGTAGTGTACATTGGCTGGTGGTAGTAATCGATCCGCACATGTAGTTCTTATAAATCATTCTACTATTTTATGCAACGCCATTATACAGAGCACAAACTATGTTCAACATGTGGTGATATTGAATAACTTTACGTTTTGAACGTCACAGGTCCATACCGCTATGACCGCTAATTCGCTACCATTTCCCCCAGTTGACAATGCCAATTTTCACTTGTCTCAAAAACGACAATGGGGACTTTTGGGAAACTGGAGGTGGCGCCATTGTTCGCAGTAATGTGCGCATGCTAAGAACTACGTTAACAATAGAGTATGCTGCCACCTAGCGTTCCAAAGTGTCCAATTGGTGCTTTTTTGGTCAAAAATACATAATATGTACACATGTATGAGTAATAATGACGTCATGGCTTTCGATTTAACTCAAAAGGTACAGTTTACAGCAAGAAAAACCTCCAACTTTGCCTTGCTTGTAATCTTTAAAGCAGTGTTCCTATAACCTTCATCTTTTTGTCAAGGTAAAGTCTTTTGAAGTACTCCTTGCATTTAACCCTGCGCCATGGGGCTTGACTGACTACTTCTCGGTATTTATTTAGGAGATTGAAGTCCAATGGATTCTGAATGGCACAGGCTTCCATGACCTCCGTGCTATTGGATTACATTCAATCAAGCAGGCACCAATTTATTGCTTCTCGAATCTGTAAAGTCTTCAATTTGTCTTTGCGTACAGAGGAACATGGGGAGGCAAGAGCTAGCGACCGTCTAAATAAAAGCTGTATCCTGGATGGCTAAAGGGTCATTGCGTTAAAGGGTACTCTGCAGCCGATTTATCGTCCTCAGTCCTAAGTAAGGAAGAGTTTGGTAAAATCGACAGCTGTCTGTTAAGTACTGCATCAAAAATGAGCGGTTTTCCTTTATCGTGAACTACACTCTACTAAATGGCCGACCATGTTACTGTTAGTTCGCAAAGTAAAATGGAAACCACGCAATTTTGAGGCATATTTTTGTGACTATATTCTACTGTAGAACATCATTCTAACCATAATTTTACGCATTTCTAAACGAACGGGTTTCAAACGTTTTGCATAAATCAACTCGCCCGTTCCAAGGCAACCTTTTTAACTAGCAGTACCAACCTCGCTACCATGGGCAGCGCGCCGTATAACGCTAGCTCTGCGTACGTCGAGCAAGGCATGCTGGGAAAAGATGGGAACGAGGTTGAAGCAGTACGCATGACCAATCATAACTGGTACCCTTACTGAATTGCTGTGAAACATTAGTGTTGGAGGTATCACTAGACTTGACTCCCGTGCCCATCGCCAGAAAACTATTGTTTCATGATGCTCTGCATTCCCCAACCTGTTCCGCAAGCGGGACCAAATTTGTTGACGGTAAGCAGCGCGCATAGCTAGCTACACGGATCATTGTTTGCTAGTTGGTGCGATATGCTTGGGGACCTATATCACGAGAATGGGACTTGAATGACTTGAATCAAGTCTAAGGTATCACCAGCATGCAGCGCGTCAGGCTTGATATGTCAGTGCTTTTGACTTATCAAATCACACGGTCGGGTGAACATTAACTGACTTTCAAACACGAACATCAACTCCCATTAGACATTGAATTGTGAATTTTTAACAGTAATCACTCTTAAATAAAGTGGTTCCCATAGAAACTGCTGCTAAAAAAAGGGACCTTGGACATCGTAATTGCAAAAACGGGAAAGTCTTTGACATTTTATTTTGTATTGTCCAGTTGGCATGGCAACGGTCATAGTTACACGTTCGAGATAAAAACCATTCTAGGCTACATTTTTTTTCTTCTTCCCAGTCCACTGATTCATTCCCGATATGAAAATGTATGTTGGACCTTGGGTTTTCACACTAAATTAAATTACATCGAAAATTGGGGGAAAGCGACGAACTGAACTGCACTCGGTATGAATAGAATCTTGTTTTTTTTCTTAGCAAGCCGACCTCTTACGAAATGAGAACCTATACATTCGATTTAATAAAAGAATGACGCATAGCAAAATCAGGTAAAGTAGTACACACACAAAAAGTGTTGCGTTAGGTCTAGTCAAAGGGAAACTGTTGAATCGCAAAGGGTTCTAATAATTATTTGAATCTTAGGTTCAAACATTCAATCTATTTTGGCGGGAACTCTCTCTAGTAGAACGGTTGATCTCGTCTCTTTTGCAGAACTTGGCGGCAACCAACTGCAGTGCATGCTGTACCTCTGCAAGCACTCGCGTCAATCTTTAAAGGCAGTGGACACTATTGGGAATTACTCAAAATAATTATTAGCACAAAACCTTACTTGGTATCAAGTAATGGGGAGAGGTTGGTAGTATAAGACATTGTGAGAAACGGCTCCCTCTGAAGTGGAGTAGTTTTCGAGAAAGAAGTCATTTTCCACGAATTTGATTTCGAGACCTCAAGTTTAGAACTTGAGGTCTCGAAATCAACCATCTAAACGCACACAACTTCGTGTGACAATGGTGTTTTTCTTTTCATTATTATCTCGCAACTTCGATGACCGATTGAGCTCAAATTTTCACAGGTTTGTTATTTTATGCTTATGTTGAGATACACCAACTGTGAAGGCTAGTCTTTGACAATTACCAATAGTGTCCACTGCCTTTAAGACAATGTCTTTACGATCCCCATGAAAAATATTCGAATATTCAAAATGTGTGTGAATTCTCTTCTTTGACATGTGACCTGGAATTGCCGGTATTTGCCTCGTGTGAACGCCCCTATATAAGGCCTTGGCATTAGAGACACTGGACACTATTGGTAATTGTCAAAGACCAGTCTTCTCACTTCGTGTATCTAAACAATGCATAAAATAACAAACCTGTGTAAATTTGAGCTCAATTGGTCCTCGAAGTTGCGAGATAATAAGAAAAGGAAAAACACCCTTGTCACACGAAGTTGTGTGCTTTCAGATGCTTGATTTCGAGACCCCAAAATCTTATTATGAGGTCTCGAAATCATACTCGTGGAAAATTACTTCTTTCTATCTCAAAAACTACGTTACTTCAGAGGGAGTTGTTTTTCACAATGTTTGATACTTTTAACAGCATTACATTACTCGTTACCAAGTAAGTTTTTATATTAATTTTTTTGGGAGTAATTACCAATAGTGTCCACTGCCTTCAAGGCAACTTTTGAGACACGCCCCATTTGTTGTCACACTCACACGCCCCTGTTGTTGTCGCACAAGGCAACTTTTGCATGCAGTAGGCAACCAACTTCAGTGCATGCTATTATTAATTTGTAGCACATGCGAAATATGTACAAACAATGTCTTAAGATCCCCAAGATTTGAACAATCTAGTGTGTAATGGATTCCCTTCTTGGAGATTGCCTGGCACTGGTTGCCTGTAAATTGGCTCATGTGTGACATGGCCCTGTAAGACTCATAATAATATAGTTATATTTATAATGACTCCATTAAAGGTGAATATCCGACCTAAGGGTCTCTTCTCTCCTGCCTTCATCAATGAAAAACAAAAACATTCAAGCCACTAAACCGCCGGCCAGAGATAGTCTCGACAATATGTTTAGTTAGCTAATAATCTTCAGCGCCAAGAAGCCATGGTAATCTGCTTATGAGTGCCTGCAGGCTGTCCAAACCCGTCGGGGTTTTTGGATGCCATTTTCTTGAGTGATTTATCGGAACACGGTGCTAGGGTTTTATGACGGCTGAGCCGGTCTGTAATTACCAAGATGATATAAAGGTCTTGTAAAAAAAACTATGTGTTATTCATATACATTTACTGCTGCCATTAAAGGCACGGACACGTTTGGTTATTACTCAAAATATATATCAGCATACAAATTGACTTGGTAACGAGCAGCGGAGAGCTGTTGATAGTAATAACACATTGTGAGAAACGACTCCCTCTAAACAAAAGGGCGTCGTTTTTCAGAAAGAGCTAATTTCTCCTAAAATAGGCTACACCAAACGGTTGTATATAGTCTGTACCTGAAGTTGCTCATCCCCAAACTTTTGGCGAATCGAGGGCGGGTGGGGACTCGCACAAAAATTCACTGAGGATTTATACAAAAATGTTTAGTATATCTTCAGATTAGGCACAAGTGTGTATTTGAATGTGTACCCTGTTTTGATGTGAAGAGGGAGCAAAGGTTAAGTTCAATCGTGATCCGAAATTACAACCGCGTTAATTTTATGCAAATAAGTGTCCGATTTAATGCGATGCGCCCTCTTCCGCAGAAAAAGTGGCGCGATGAAACATTTTTTTCAAAATGGCTGCAAGAGTTTCACTTTTGGAAACAGCTCGTGCACATGAAAACGGCAAGAATTCTGGTGAGTTAAAAACATTGCAAGCCCACGGTGTTGTTTATATAGTGTTATAGACAAAGTGTACGACAAAGTGTACGACAAAGGGCGAGACATAGGCCTACAATGACATAATTCCGTGTTGGTTTTGACTTGTTGTTGAGCTTGCATGCAGTGAATGTGTCAATTTGGGACAAGTGCACACACACAAATGGCAAGAAATGGCAAGTTAAAAACATTGCAGGCCCACGCTGTTTGGTTGTTTATGGTTAAAGACACAGTGCACGACAAAGTGTACGACAAAGAGCGATACATGCAATACATATAAATGAGATATTATCAAAGGTATTTCGGTCGTTCGACGGTTGTGCCTTGCTGCAAGAAGCAGTGAACTATGTATACTTCGTAAAATACACACGGTACGGCCGTCCTGTTTTGCTCGCAACAGGTCTAGCCATAATGGTGGGACACGGGGGGCCAGTTACGGTCAGACCATTACTGTCTCGACTATAAATATCAAGAGATGGCAACATCCGGACGGTTGGAGCATGATCCTCAGGGCTCGCCACTGCCTTTCAAAATCAATATGACAAACACTGAAATGCCAGAGAACAGGGTAAAATGTATTGAACTGAAGTGAGCGACAGCGGGGACAGTTTCGAAGACTGTTTTTCACTGGTTGTTCAGTACCGTAAGTCGTTATATTGACCTAGAAATATACAAACAACTAAAAGCTTTAGATCATAGACCAGTAGAATAAAAAGAGTTGAACACAAAACATGCAATATTGGAAACATAACAGAAACCAGTAGGATGTGTAACTCTAACTGGTTGCACCATATGTAACTCTCTTGAGAGCAATGTTGTTCTGAAAATAACCATTGATAAACAACCCAACGCTTCGATCAGTTGGTCATCATCAGGATAAGAACAGAAACAGCAATACTTAAGCAAAACAGCAATACATGTATTAAACACACACTCCAACCCAATACTACCAATCCACACAGGACAACAATATCACACTTATGAAACTTAACTCCCTACTATTTTCCATCATCTTCATATGCATGACACTTGCTCTTGTTGATTTTTAATTTCGGTCTGTTCTTTCTTTGCGTTACGTGAAGTTGATTTTTTTCTCGGGATAGCTAGAAGGAGTAACTCAAAACACGAATGAAAATAATAAAGGACCTGGAATGGGGAAAACACGACCCGTGCCTTGGGACCTTGGGACGGGGAAGTAAAGGTACCTTGGGCGCAATGAGTCTGTCTAGAGCTAGTAAAATGAGTTTGATATAATCAACTCGAAATAATATGACTACTGCAAAGAATGTGCAGTAGAGACAATAACTGCCACATCGCAGGATGAGGTGCATCAACTTGTGAGAACTAACCTTCCCCCTTTCCATCAAAGCTGACAAAATTCACATTCATGAAATTCCTTCATATATATCAGAGCAAGTTGATTTGAATGTTTCAGATGTACCGCCATAATCAATAATGTACCCCCCAAAAGCCTAAGGACAGTTATTAGGGAGGGGGCCCGTATCATGACCCCTTCCGTCCCCTTTGGCACGCTTTATACACAGCGCGGGTTTAATGAGTTTCATTTTATCTGCCTCACGCCTTGCCTGTCTTCTCTCTTCTCACTCTCTCTGATGCTCTAGTCCCAATATATCCATTTGATGCTCCGTCCGTTATTTTGAGTTAACTATTGACTACCACAATTTTTTTTCGCTTGAAATGGAATGAACGCATGCGCGAAATGAATTGATTTTATATAGGTGAGCCAGGACAGGTTTTATTTTTCATCACATGAACTGGCCCGGAGCCCGGTGATCTTGTCAAAAGGATAGAATCCTGCAGCAGCGAACGGCAGCTGGTTTTATGGGCTGATGAATTCATGGTTTTTCTTCTCTCGACTTGATGGAAGTATATTCGCAGAGCAATCGCAAATTTGTTTCAGTTGGCATACTGATTCACAAATCCATTGCATTTTACGCAGCGCCCTAAAGAAAAATAAACAAATCAAAACACAAACAAACCTTAAAAGCAGAACAACGACGGCAGCGGCAGCAGTAGCAGCAGCAGCAGCAGCAGTAGCAGCAGCAGCGGCAACAACAACAACAACAACAACAACAACAACAACAACAACAACAACAACAACAACAACAACAACAACAACAAACAAAACGAAAACAGCAACAACAACAACAACAGCGACAACAACACCACGAATAACAATAAGTGTAGGTAAAAAATAACATCTCCTGTGTGACTATGAAGTGGTGGTTCTGAGAACAAACGGGAGAAACTAAGTTTTGAGTCTTGAGAAATAATGGGCTCGATGTCGTGTACTCTGCTTGTCAAGATTACTGTGATTAGATGAATGTTCACTCACATGTTGATGACTTCATGATGGCGTGCGTGTACTCTTGAAGAGGGAAAATTACACAATGAAACCCGACAACCGCGGGCACGGTACACGATTCAACGAGAGATGACACCAAAACCTTGAAGGAATAAATTCGGCTTAAATATTACCATCCTGTATCCTTGATAAACTCGATATATCAAAGACCTCAAAAGTTATGAAGATAAAAAACTGTAACAGAATCGCTGTTTTCTTAAAACCACTTTTTTGTACACAGTTTCACCTCTTATTTTCAAAACCATCTCAGAGGGATTTGTTTTACACATCAGAAATATCACATCATTGTAAGAGACTCCCGACACAGGCCAATATTACATTAAAACGTCCTCGTTTTGACGGAAGGGAAAGTCTTTCAGCTTCGCATCGACACAGGCGTTCAAAAACAAAAAAAAGTTTTGCATAGAGCATCAAAGTCATTATCCAACAAGCTGTGATAATGCCATCCCTCCCTAGGGATTCTCAACAGCCGTTTGCCATTTCATTTCTCACTACATCACCTTCACTGTGCATCATTGAAGATGCATCGTCGCCTTTAAAACGCGTGGCCACCAAAATAAAACAAGTTGTTTGCGGAAGGGAGAAAGAGCAAAACAAAATGTTACAGGTGAATTACTCTTGAATCAAAATGGTCAACGGTGCCTTGATTCGAAGAACGTGTTCACTTTTAACGGTCAATACATGGTGACAGCAGTCTAGTCCTACGGCTGTTGGGATGTAGCTTTGGGTGATCTTTCGTTTGCGTAGCCTACTTCACTCACTTATATTTTATTTCTCGTGGCTAGTTGGCATTTGCTTTTTCGGTTTGGGTTGTCAATATTTGTCAAAACAACCCCCGACCATGTTATACGTTCAATTTACTTGTGTCGCAATAATGGCCATCAGTTTGTTAGCTTACTGATGCATCTGTCCTATAGGTTTGTATTGTACAATGGCCTAATGTTCATTAAATAAAATGGCCACGGATTTTGAAACAGAGTCACGCAAAGTACCATCATAGGCCCTCAGGGCAATGTGGATAAATCAATGTTGTTCTTCTCGAGACGATGTGTCATCTCACAATCCAGTTATCTTTGCATTGGATCTCTTTTGTCGTGTGTGGATTTATAACATGGTGGGATTCCTTCCTCCATGATGAGATAGAGAAGTTGGGTTTATGTGGTGATACACATCTTGCTCTCATGATGCAAACTGCTTCACGAGGCCCCCAAGGCGAGGAGGATGACGGAAGACCCGAGTAGCTTCTTAACTGATTTTCTTACGTCGTAAAGCAACTGGACACCTTTGGTAATTGTCAAAGACCACCATTCCCATTTGGCGTATCCCAGCATATGCATAAAATAACAAATAAATATATAACTAAACGAATAAATGAATGAAAAAACACCATTGTTGCTCAATTTGTGCGCTTTTAGAATGCCCAATAAAAGGCTTTAGGTCTGAAGTATTTTAATATATTTTAGTGGGTAATTACATGTGTTTAAAAAAATGTACGTTACTCCAGAGGGAGTCGTTTCTCACTGTGTTTTATTCCATCAACTGCTCTCCATTGCTCATCACCAAAGAAGTTTTCTTGTTTGCAATTGTTTTGAGTACCAATACAGTGTCCATGCCTTTAATCCAGAAAATGGCATACCATCCCTACTGAATAGAAGACGATCATTTCGACAGAAGCTTTTTGTTTTGCGGTTTTTGTGAGAGGTTACAGGCACACACAATGGCATTGGCTTAAACATTAATTAGGATATGCTGAGGTTGTTCCACATAAACCTAGATATGTCGATTTAAATGTGGAACATGGACTTGGTGTTTTCTTTTGTAAACATTAATTAGGATATGCTGAGGTTGTTCCACATAAACCTAGATATGTCGATTTAAATGTGGAACACGGACTTGGTGTTTTCCGGGAGTCGATAAAGTAGTATTGGAACGACCTTTACATCACCTCGAATACGTTATCACCGTTCCTGGAAGCTTCGACCGTGGAGGAAGGGAACTAGGACTTAGACACAGAGAGCATGGGGATATAGTTTCTTATGTAGGCGGGTTACTCGCAAGTGAAATTTACATAAGTTTCGGTTTTCAAGATCTTTAACAGGAACGTCTGTGATGTTCAACCCCGATCAGCGGAATGAATGTGTTGGGTTTTGGTTTTGCTAACTAATAAGGGGTCGATGAAGGATTGGGAACGAGGTTGATAATCCCCTCGCTGTTCTGAAATCAGTAATGATCCATAACGGTAGGCTGACGTGGTGGACCTTCAATTTTAAGACCCCCGGTTATGCTCATTTCAAAGGTGTCATTGCCTTAACGAACGATAGGTAGCTGGGGATACCGTCACGTTGTTGCCACGAATTTGCCGGGAAATGTTTTCAATTTATTCAGTCCTTTACAGATTGACACGATGGGACACGGACGAAGATGAAGTGAAGTCGTTATGTAACATTGTGCAGCAATAGTTGAGAGGAATCGCACAAATGGCGTAATTTAATGTATAATTATGTACATCCCACGCTACACCCATGCGGTCATCGTGTTTGTGTCAGTGGTGTCTTGCTTCACATTCCACCTCTGGGACCCCGGTTCGAGTCCCACCGGGGCCACTGTGTGGATTGGGTTCTCAGTCCCTACTTGACTGCGTGGGTTTTCCCTGGAAAAATTCTCATGGGGTTTCCTCCCACATCCCCCCAAAAACATAAAGGCAGTGGACACTGTTGGTAATAACTCAAAATAATTTTTATCATAAAAACATACCTGGTAACGAGTTATAAAGAGCTGTTAATAGTATAAAACATTGTGAGGAACGGCTCCCTCTGAAGTGACGTAGTTTTCTAGAAAGAAGTCATTTTCAACGAATTTGATTTCGAGACCTCAGAATTAGATCTTGAGTTCTCGAAATCAAGCATCTGATGAAAGCACACAACTTCGTGTGACAAGGGTGTTTTTTTCTTTCATAGTTATCTCGCAACTTCAACAACCAATTGAGCTCAGATTTTCACAGTCTTATTACATTATGCATATGTTGAGACACATCAAGTGAGAATACTGCCTTTGACAGTTACCAATAGTTTCAAGTGTCCTGACTTATGTCGTATCTTTGTCAAAAACTGGGATTAAAATACGCGTTATAACTTTTTGCCCGACAAATTGTTACATCAACACTAACAGGTTAAACAGTAAATACCTTAACGGTATACCCGTGACTCGTGACACTGCGTGTTAAATAGCCACAAAGTGTCCACAGCTCAATCAAACAAAATAGAATCTTACATTATGAAGATGGCAGTGTCATTTAGTTAACTGCTGGTATGAAGAAAAAGACAAATCTTAAAACTTAACTAATGACTTTTGTAAAAAGTGTGTTATGGACCCCCCCCCCATATTAAATTAAAATTAAAATTAATGGTAAACTGTTGCAAATTTGGTTATTACCGTACCGCTCGTTGAACGCGCCGTTGTTGACTCAACATCACGATACGAGTTTGAAAGTGTCCTAGAAACACGTGGTTCCTGCGGGTAACGAGCGGTATCTTATAAAATGTGGAAACAAATCACAAATTTCATAAAATGTTTTCTTAATGCTGAATTAGCTAAAACTGAACCTTATTTGCAGTAAATCCTAACCAGTGTTACGGATAGTTTACCCTGCCTGACCTCAGTGATGATAATAAAACCTGAACGGCGTTCAACAATTCAAGTTGTACAACATAATTATTTAATCTAATGGCCATTACCTTAACTTGTTAATGTTGATGCCTTTTACTGACTGATGGAGCATGGAGATTATTCTCTACGATATGTCGTGGGATAAACCACTGGATTATAGCCGTCTGTCTATGATAGGGCTGTAATTCTTAAAGACACTGGACACTATGGGTAATTATTCAAAATGATTGTTAGCGTAAAAACTTACTTGGGTAACGAGCAATGGAGCAATGATGGTATAAAACATTGTGAGAAACGGCTCCCTCTGAGGTAACGCAGTAATTTTTGAGAAAGAGGTAGTTTATCACTTAAATAATACAAACTTCAGCTGAAGTGTTATATTATGCATCTGAAAGCACACAGAATTAATGTGTGCAACATGGGTGTTGATGACCAAAGAGATCAAATTATCACAGGTTTGTTATGTTGCATATGTTGGTATACACCAAGTGGGAATACTGGTCGTTGACAATTTCCAAACGTGTCTAGTGCCTTTAATAACTATTTCAAGTCAATGTTATTTCTTTTTTTATACGGGGCAGGATAAATAAATAATGCGGCAATCAACTCATTTCGGATTATAGAAGCTGTCACAGCTGCGAGCTATCATTAATTGCTTCACCTTTAGAGTTCGGGTCGGGGCAGCTTGGCAAGCTACTAAGGAAATGACAATGTGTGAAGTGACAATCTGTTTCAATATAAGGAATATGAATATTATATTTTTCTTTATGCCGATGCTGGAGCTATTTGAATGCATGCAGTCAGCTTATGGGGCTGTGACCTAATTAAAGGTATCCATTCATGATAAGTATTGAATTTATGATACTCTATTGTGAACTTAAAAACTGTGCCATCTCAGCTCATGCAGCTGTAGGGTCAGAGACCTTGACAGTGCCAGTCTCCTCTCCATTGGGTTTTGACTTGAAACTTCAATGATCAATTGAGTCCAAACTTTCACAATTTTTATTTATTTATGCATATTGTTGGAATACACCAAGTGAGAATACTGGTCTTTGACAATAACCAAAGGTGTCCAGTGCCTTTAAACAAAAAAGGAACACAAGATAATCAATTTCAAGCTTCCATTCATGTTAGCAAGCTAATACTATTCCGTGCTGCAGGCAATGCGTGCCTCCAATCGGATAAAGATATCAGACAAACAAACTCTTCAAAATAGACTTTATTGCGCTCCTCAGTCGGCAGTGTGGGTTACTGCGTAGTGCCCCCAATTATAGAATCGCTCACACCACGGGGCAGCTCGTCCTTCCTTTGGATGTGAAGACACTGTACCAAGACGAAACAATTACACTTTCACTTTCTTGCCCAAAGCAGAACCACCGGCGGGTCATTCAACTTCCCGATTCAAGAGCCCATCCTAATCACAGATTGTTGGCTCCTATGTATAGACATTTATCATGCGGCCTCGTCATGTTCCTCGCATCCAATAACAATAATGAATGCTAATAATCATTTTGCAATTAGGAACCATACTATTTTGTTTGTCCAGCCTCGGTTTGGTAACATTGATATCAATGGGAGAAATTCAAGATGGCTGCACTGTGTATTGGTCTGTATACAAGGAATGGTTATTGGTAGTGATGACAGAACCTGGATTCGGCACACAGATTTTATACGGCCTGTATACATCTGACGTCACACTTCTAGGCTCGTGAAATAGGACAAAGATTTGTCATGAGTCAACGTTAATCCCCCCTTCCGTAATTATCTTTGACCTCGAATTCATTTTACATAGAGATTTGCAGTCAAACCATACGTACATAAAAACAAATGCTCACTACTGCATGGCTACGACCGAAAGTGCAGCTACCAATTATCACCTCGGACAAATAAAAAAAACTGATAAATAACGCTTGTTTATCGTCACTGCACGTTTGTCCATAATAAAATCGTTGTATCCGAAGCAATATTGCTCTGTAAAACCAATACCTGCGTTCGATTAGCTTCCCTGCGTCGACCCGATCTTCTCCTGGTGCGTTCGAAAAGCTTTGACGTAATTCCAGTGGCTCACCCGGGTCGGCTCCCAGTGCCCTGCCTGTGGAGTGGGTCACTTGGGGATGGCCCCAGGTGCATGACGTCACCACGAGAGGGTGAATGATCGTTCAAGTATCTCTTGTCAAGGGCTCACCCAGATGAGCACAGCGGGGTAGGGAAGCTAATCGAACGCACCCATTGTAATGAGAGACTTTGGAACGCTAGGTGGCAGCAGACTTACCAGGTAAGTTTTCATTGTTAGTGGTAGTTGTGAGCATGCGCACACAACCAATAACAACTTTACCTTGCAAAGTCTGGATCTGGATCTGGATCAAGAGTGAAAGCAATCCTCCAATTTGGGATGTGGAGGTTGCTGCCATGTAAAGTTCTCCATGGTTATAGATAAACAAAACGTTTGCAACAGCAAACAAATTAAAGGATTTGGATACTTTTTCAAAATGTCCATAGATTTACATTAAACTTACATTAAACAGGGTTTGATGATAATGATAGTGGAAAGCTTCCCTTCAAATCTTACTTACTGAGGTGCTGTAGTTTTTGAGAAATGAGTAAAACAATGTCATGAAAATACGTTTGTAAATGATTGAAATAATTTTGATATTGTTTTACTCATTTCCCCAAAACTACAGCACCTCAGCAAATAGTTTTTTTCAGGGAAGCTTTCTACTATCATTATCTTCAAACTGTGTAAGTTTAGTGTAAATCTGTGGACATTGTGTTTTTTGTCCTACAAAAGTTACATAAACCCTTTAACTCAATATTTTTCATGAAACGAATAATATAACTTTTTATATGTAATTGTTACGCAGGCACAGAGGGAAGAAAGATTCACCGCTGGGGCGCCAAGGTAAGATCTTTCTTTGAGCTTCGTTCGATTGAATTTTAAGATGGAACCACATTGTTTCCAATTTTGCATAGGCCCCTATGAAATTAAAGAAAAACGTACATTATTTTAATTTGAAAGCTCAATATTGTCCGTCTGAAATGTGGCAGAAAGTTGCTTCCAGGACTGAGTTTTTCGATTTTGAGTTTGTATTTATCCAATCAGGTGATATGAAGGTGCACAAAATCCTGTTAAGAAAGTGCTGTTTTCACAAATATTGTGATTGCCCACTTCCATAAAATTAAAATCCTTTTGAAATGAAATGTCCACAGGTAAATGTGGTATCTACAACTTGTATTTACCAAATCAGGTTATATAAATGTGCGCAAAACCCTATTAAGAAAATGCTGTTTTCAAAAATATTGTGACCGCCACCTTCTATAAAATTATCCTTTATTGAAACAAACAGTGGGTTCCATACCAAAACGTATACAGGCCCAAAAGTCCCTTTAAATGGATAAAATCCCTTTATCCCTGCAAGCTTTTGTGGCCCAGACCTTCGTGTAGGTCCATCCTACAGTCTGAATAAATTATCGAAGAAGCCAAAACCCAGGGATTGCGAGAGGATATAAAAGGCGGAGTGGGTTATTACCAAATGGGCAGCCGGCTGGAAAAGGGAAAAGAGAACGGTAGAGCAAGACGTGAGCGAAATAAAAGAGGAGAGACTAAGGAGGGTAACGAGACGTGTAAAACAACGAGGGCATCGGAAGTTGATCTGCCCTTGTGCCGTACATCACGACTTGGTGTCCAAGGGAGAGGAAACAAATCTGGGGAAAAAGCCGAAGAAGCGAAATCCCGGTCTTTCTGATGAGCCAGTCGGCATCTTGGACATGACTTTTTCTAATAATAGTAAATGCTTCGTGACTCAGAGTTAACCGGACGAATTTTATCGATGCTTTCTAAGTGTCCCGAGTAATAAGCTCGCCACATGAGCACGGGTCGCCTCGAACTGCCGTGCATTGTACCCGGCCCCGAATACATCTCTCACACAAAAAAAACATGAGTGGTTTTGATGACATATTTGTATCGATTTGGTTTTAGTAAATTACTCGCAGTCAAAACAAAACAGGGGATGATGCTGGTGACAGTGTAGATAGCAATAGGTCTACTGCAAGTGTCACTCATAGTTATTTTGAGAACCGTGAAGAGCTAATTGTATATATCGTGCCATAACTTGCGAACGGTCGATAGGTATAACTTCCGCTCTGGCTATTAAGTACTGATTGAAGCGTATTGCTGACAAATAAATAAAACAGAATATCTCTCTCTTAACATGTACGTACACGATAAACCAAAACCTGTCGTGTACGCACATGATCATTTATTGAGTGTGTGTGATACACGATTTCTTATCGCATACGAACACGATAACTTATCGCGTACGTACATGATAAATTATCGTGTATATGTACACGACAAACTGCAACTTATCAGGTACGTACACACAGTTACGTACACGATAAGAGCGAGATTTGTTTTCAATTCCTGTGGCACGATAGAACCCCCTTTTATACAGGGGATAAATATTATAGGCTTATATAATATGCTATGGCACACGGTGGCTGATGTAAATGGCTGAAAACACCTCGGGATTCTTTTGAGCAGCATGACTTCAAATCCATTTCTGCCCCGTCTTAGCCTTTGGTCATACGTTTTAACTAAAAATAGAGCTTAAAAGACATAGGGGAGAAAGTCAAAGCTTGTTGTGGTCAGTGGCTCAGTTTGAAAGGGAACGAGTCGAATGAATTAATATCAGAACACTGAAGCTTGTGGTTCCCGAGGAGACAGAGTTTTCCCCGGGGCCGCGTAAGAGGCTCGGGATGGGTCCTGTCCTGTCCGTGGGTGTTTTGGAGCGGAGAGCAGGGTTGTTTCTCGGTTCTTATGTGTTTGTCGACTAATCGTGTCCCACAAACCTATCAATTTTTGTCCCTTATGCATTCAGTCTTATTAGTTAATATAATGGGTCTAGTTGTAAACATGTGTCGTATGACTGAGTGATGGTTATGACTGGAAGCTTAAAAGTGGCTGTGGAGTTCTTCATTTTCATATTGCAAATTCATATACAAACCCACGTCTTCTAACCCTGGCTGAAAGCGGAACCATGCAGCCTCAAGGAAACACCGAGTTGCTTATATCATAATGGAGGTACTGGTGATGTAAAGCGTCAACAAGGATTGCCAGGTATCCAGGATGTATTGAATGCAGGTCCCCGGAACACTGACATACAGTTGTTGAGAAAATGGTGGTTGAAACACCTCCCTCATACAGGAAGACTTTGCGGCCAAGACCAAGATCTATAGAGCTGTCTCTGCGGTTGGTGGTCGTGTAACACTTCACATAATTCAACCCCGCCGCGAATACCAGTGGACACTATTGGTAATGACTCAAAATAGTTATTAGCATAAAACCTTAATTGGTAACAAGTAATGGGGAGAGGTCGATAATATAAAACATTGTGAGAAACGGCTCCCTCTGAAGTAACGTAGTTTTCGAGAAAGAAGTAATTTTGCACAAATTTGATTTCGAGACCTCAGATTTGCACACAACTTCGTCGACAAGTGTTTTTCTTCTTTTCTTTTCCTTTTTTAACTCGTAACTTTTACGACCAATTGAGCTCAAATTTTCAAAGGTTTGTTAACGAAGTGAGAAGACTGGTATTAGACAATTACCAATCGTGTCCAATGTCTTAAAGTTAGAACACATTCACTGTCTCTTTATACTGACGTGGTGATAATGTATGCAACATTTAATATTAAAAGTGGGCGAAACATCAAAGCCAGACGAATATAACCCGTGAATCATTCAACGATCCGTCAACTGTTCTGACGATGAATTACTCACAGTTTTCTGCTTAATTGGACAAAATTGCGCCAAAGACATGAGTCTGATTATTAGCGGCCGCGATGTCACGTAATGACAGTGCACATGCTCAATCTCATCAAGAATGAGCAGACGACAAGGGGATATCACTTTCCCGCCCAAAACAAGAAAACTCACAAGCTTGTTTTTCAGCTCCGAGATTTACGAGGTTGTCAGCGCTTCTTTAGATTGAAACACCCCGTCTTACGGAGGAAAATAATCATCCTCTCGCTCGTAATATCTTCTGGTATTATCAAGCTGAGGTATTTTATGGCCATCTTGGGGAAAAGGGTCACTTGTTGTGAGCCGATTGGCGGGGGGGGGGGGGGGGGTGATATAGACAAGGCAATGACTCACAGCGTATAATGGAGATTTTAATCTGATGAGCGAACAGAAAGATAAAGATAAATACAACTTTTTTTATGTTTACGAAGTGTCGGATTTTTACGACCAGTCATCAATTTTGATCAGACTGGATATTGCACCAAACTGGAGAGACTCCAAACTCAGATTGAATCATTGTGAATGTGAGTGAAGTGAAGTTGCGTGTTGTACTATGTGCATTTATTTCCATACATTTTTTTACGTAAAGCCCCGAAAGTCATTCATGCACAGCAAAAAGATGACATCTGTGAACAACTATTAAATGCACTAGTTATGGGCGCTTTTTTTTGGCATCTTATTTTAAGTGAGCTCATCTATATCAGATTCCCTTATCGTGTTTTACAATTCAGATGTCCGTTTTTTCCCTTCAAACTAAAGCCTTCTTACTCACCATCTTCAAACACAAACAGTGAAGTGAGTCTGAAATCGAAAAATAACAGTGCTCCACCTATTTTTATGTAACCAATTTCTGATCATATTTGTGTGTAATTATAGGAACTAGCGAGACTCTAGAAACCCCCAAATCAGAATTGACCCGGATTTTGGGTCTCTGGGGATTGACATATTTCTCGGTTAGGCTGACTGGAATTGTTTTGAATATTTGGTGTTATTTTTCATTCGAATTTTGCATTTTGATGACCGGTTTCGGGTTAGTTTGACATAGACTATTGGTCACACTGACCCAGAAATGTGACCCGGAAACCGTTTTTTTTAAGAGTGTAGAAGAAGAAGTTAGGTCTGAATTATTCAAAGGGGAGTGAGAGATAAAAGACGGTCCCGTACTTTTCAGAGGGAGAGGGGAGCTTTTGTCGAGTACGCTACTGTTGGTGGCCTATGTGTTGAACAAACACTGAATGATTCCAAAATTGGCCGCGCACATAATTTGAACTAATTCCAGGCCCATGAAACGTCCTACAGAGATCATGTCTTGAACTTACGGATTTTCTGTTGTTTGAACAAATAAGGCTTACAATGATTCTTTAAGAAAAACGTAAAAACCCTATCCAAAAATGGTTTACTCTCCCGTTTTGAGTATAGGTTGAGGGTTTCAACACTAATGTCGCAAACAGTGGGGAGGGGAGGGGGGCAACTTTGGGGGGGGGGGGCAGAGGAACCCTTGCTCCTCCTCTATAGGTGCTCCACTAATGAGGTTGGGGGAAAGGGCATACAATAGTGAAGAGGGGGAAGGAATGATTTCTTAGCTTTCCCTACTAACCTGCCCCCCTTCCCCCACACATAGGGGGTAAATGGGAACAAAGGAACGTCACCGACCCTCTACAAACGCACCCCATTCTCGTCGCTACCGTCATTTATAGAGTGAAGCTATACGCTAATCCACCTCCCTCATACAAAGAAGACACAAAATTTACTAGTGGTCACGGATGAAATTCACATGGGATTTGACAAAAAGGAGAGCCCCACATTCGCGATGGGAAGGGTTTGACTTCATTCCCATCTACTCCAATCTATTTTTATTCCATGTAATGGAATGGAATTAGTTTATAGTGAGATTACGGAATGGAACCAGAAGTGAATCAGTTTAATGGTTATATGACGTGCGTAAAAGAGATATTCAAGATTGTTGACTGCATGCCCCATCTCCGCCTTTGTCATGAGAACTCTTCCTTTACGTTATGCCCTGGACACTTTTGGTCATACTCACAGTATTTTGTAGTATAAAAACTTACATGGAACTAGCAATGGAGAGCTAATGATAGTACACAACATTGTGAGGAACGGCTGCCTCTGAAGTAACGTAGTTTTTGAGTTAGAAGTTATTTTTCACTCGGTTATTAAAAGACTTCAGGCTTGGAGCCCTTTTAGGCGTCTGAAAGCAAACAAGTTTGTGCAACAAGTTGTTTTTAAAATTATTATTCTCTTTCAGCTTCGATTACCAATTGGGTCAAAGTTTTCACAGATTTGTTATTTTATGCATTATGTTTGGATACACCAAGTGAGAATACTGGTCTTTGACAAGGTGTCCGGCCGTCGATTTCACAAAGAGTTAGGACTCGTCTTATCTCGAGTTAGGACGAGTAACTCTTCCTAACTTAGGATTGATCTTAAGGTCTGCATGCTACAGTGCAGGGTTGGTACTCGTCCCAAGTCCTAAAACTAGTCTTAAGTTAGGAAGAGTTTGTGAAATCGACGGCAGTGCCTTTCAAGCAATGTGAAACCATCTTACATCATGGACTGACTTACATTCTGATCAAAGAGAAAGGGCTTTGCCTTCCTTGCCTTGATTACTCAGCTTCAAGCTCACTTCACTTTGTTTGCATTGGTATCTCGCCTTCCTTTCTTTTGGGTGTTTTCTTCTCAACAACCCCCCGAATCACGGCCCAGCAAATATTAGTCCATGGCTGAATAAAGCCCTTTAGTCCTCGGCGACATCATTTTGGGCGATAGACATGACACCTTTGACGTCACAGGAGACATGTTTGGAAGTTTGGTAATTCCTCGTCCAACTCACAAGGGTGGTGTTCCCTTACACCGAGCCTGGGCACCACTCCTCGCGGCCCGTGTTTCACGCTCCGGTCCCCCAGGTGCGCTGGAATCAAACCCGGGGGATTGGATCCACATCAAGATGGGTAAACAACGGGTCTCTGTTTGCGGTTTGCGGCTTGCGGCCAGGGCTGTGCCAATTTTCTCTCAACGGAACAGCCTCCCCTCCCATTAATATAGTGCTCGCAATTGTTGTGTTTGCATCTTTCCTTGATGTATCTGTGGCAGTACTTTGACATTTGTTTTTCATCAGGTTGATGTTGTTATGCAGTGGAGAAAATGGTGTCTCCATCATTTGCGTATAGATAGCCGACATCTTGTTTTTTCCCCGGTATGCACAAACTGGTGAATATGTTTTTAGTTTTGCTTTACTTTTAGAAAAAAAATTTGTTAGCATAAAAACTTACTTGGTATCGAGCAATGGATATCTGTTGATGTAAAACATTGTGAGAAACGGCTCCCTCTGAAGTAGCTATAGTTTTTGGAAATGTAATTTCTCACTCAAATATTAAAGTACTTATTGCCTGAAGCCTTTTAGTAGGCATCTGGAAGCACTCTTGTTAAAAACAAGAGTGTTTTATTATTTGTTTTATTTTCTTGGAACTTCGATGACCAATTGACTGAATTGAGTCCAAATTTCCACATGTTTTTTTGTATGCATAATATACACCAAGTGTGATCTCCGTTGTGTTGTATATCGTAGCCGCCAGCTTGCTTTGTTTTTCCTACACGCAAACATAGTGAATCTGTTGTTGGCTTTGCTTACTTCTGGGCATTAAATAAAAGAGTTTGTTATCTCATTTGTGTATATATCGTAGTAATCTTTCTTTAAGTTCTTTTTCCTGTGCGCAAACTGCTGAATCTGTTGTTGATTTTGCTCTACTTCTGAACATCACAGAGTTTGGTATCTCCGGTATTTTGTTTCGTAGCCGCCATGTTTCTTTCTTCTTCCTGTACGCAAACTGCTGAATCTGTTGTTAGTTGTTGCTTATTTGTTGGTTGTTGCTTTATCTCTAAACAATGAATCAAGAGTTTCCAGTTCCATATTTTGCTCGTCATGATGTTTTTCCATCCAAATAAACGTTGATGATACTCACTGCTGAATCTGTTGTTGGTGCTTGCTTGATTTGTTGGTTGTTGCTTTATCTTTAAACAATAATCAAGAGTTTCCAGTTCCATATTTTGCTCGTCATGATGTTTTTTTCCATCCAATAAACGTTGATGATACTCACTGCTGAATCTGTTGTTGGTTGTTGCTTTATTTGTTGGTTGTTACTTTAAACAATGAATCAAGAGTTTCCAGTTCCATATTTTGCTCGTCAGGATGTTTTCCATCCACATAAACGTCGATGATACTCACTGGACAAATCAATCAATATCAATCATATTTATAGTACGATACATCATTGTATTTGTGAAGTTCAATCAATATCGACCATATTTAGAGGCACGATACATCTTGTACTATTGAAGAGTGAGTCGATCATTCTAGTCCCCTGCAGGTTTTCAATAAACAACAAATAAGATGGCTAGACAATTTCCAGTAATGTTTGTGTTTTATTGGGGATATTTTGCACGTTCATGATATTATTTTGTACAAAAAATGTATGTTTACTAGGGAAAGTGTACGTTGTTGACTTTTGGGACATTTAAAGATAATGGCAATAAAAAACTTACTTGTTAGCAGTAAATAAGCTTTCATTGTATAAAGTATTGTGAGAATCATTTCACTGACTTTGAGGTAATGTGGTTATATGAAAAAGGGTAGCATGTTTATCCCCCAAATTTGACTTACCCGAAGAGAAATGTTTCTCAAAATGCTTTATACTACCCGAAGCTGGTGTATGGGCTTCTATACTAAAAGTTGGTATAATAATTGCCATTTATAATTTTAAAGGCAGTGGACACTATTGGTAATTACTCAAAATAATTGTAGGTATAAAACCTCACTTGGTAATGAGTAATGGGAGAGGTTGATAGTATAAAACACTGAGAAACGGCTCCCTCTGAAGTGACGGAGTTTTTGAGAAAGAAGTAATTATCCACGATTTG